>NC_086102.1:16879944-17179944 GCF_963921235.1 Mobula hypostoma
GGGGGGAGAGAGAGAGATAGGGGAGAGAGAGATAGGGAGAGAGAGAGATAGGAGAGAGAGAGATAGGGGAGAGAGAGAGGGAGAGAGGGAGAGAGATAGGGGAGAGAGAGATAGGGGAGAGAGAGAGATGGGGAGGGAGAGAGAGGGAGAGAGAGAGATGGGGAGAGAGAGAGGGGGGAGAGAGAGGGAGAGAGAGTGATAGGGAGAGAGAGAGTGGGAGGGAGTGAGATAGGGGAGAGAGAGAGAGATAGGGGAGAGAGAGAGAGGGAGAGAGAGGGGGGAGAGAGAGGGAGAGAGAGGGGGAGAGAGAGGGAGAGAGAGAGATGGGGAGAGAGAAAGAGAGATGGGAGAGAGAGAATGCAGGGGAGAGAGAGGGAGAGAGAGATAGGGAGAGAGAGAGGGAGGGAGAGAGATAGGGGAGTGAGAGAGAGAGAGAGAGGGAGAGAGATGGGGAGAGAGGGAGAGGGAGAGAGAGGGAGAGAGAGAGGGAGAGAGATAGGGAGAGAGATAGGGAGAGAGAGAGATAGGAGAGAGCAAGAGAGAGGGAGAAAAAGAGAGAGAGATAGGGAGAGAGAGAGAGGGAGAAAGAGAGAGGGAGGGAGAGAGATAGGGGAGAGAGAGGGAGAGAGAGAGAGATGGGGAGAGAGGGGAGACAGAGATAGGGAGAGAGAGAGGGAGGGAGAGAGAGAGATAGGGGAGAGAGAGAGAGGGGGGAGAGAGAGAGGGAGAGAGAGATAGGGAGAGAGAGAGATAGGGGAGAGAGAGATAGGGAGAGAGAGAGAGATAGGGGAGTGAGAGAGAGAGATGGGGAGGGAGAGGGAGGGAGAGAGAGATGGGGAGAGGGAGAGAGGGAGAGAGATAGGGGAGAGAGAGAGATATGGGGAGAGAGAGGGGGGAGAGAGAGATAGGGAGAGAGAGAGGTGGGGAGAGAGAGAGGGGGGAGAGAGAGAGAGATAGGGAGAGAGAGATAGGGAGAGAGAGAGATATGGGAGAGAGAGAGATGGGGAGAGAGTTAGGGAGAGAGAGGGAGAGAGATAGGGGAGAGAGAGAGATGGGGAGGGAGAGAGAGGGAGAGAGAGAGATGGGGAGAGAGAGATGGGGAGAGAGAGAGATGAGGGAGGGAGACAGAGAGAGGGCAAGAGGGGGAGGGAGACACAGAAAGCGAGAGAAAGGGAGAGAGAGAGAGCAGGAAATAGGGAAAGAGAAAGAGTGGGAGGGAGACAGAGTGAGGGGGGAGTGGAGGGGGAGGGAGGGAGACACAGGGTGGGAGACTGACTGAGAGGGTGGGAGACAGAGAAAAAGAGAGAGTGAGGAAGGGCGAAAAAAGAGGGAGACAGAGGCAGAGAGAGAGAGAGAGAATGGGGAGTGAGACTGGGAGAAAGAGAGAAAGAGAGAGTGGGAGGGAGATTGAGAATGAGAGGGAGATGGGAAGGGTCAGAGAGAGAGATGGAAGATAGGAACAGAGAGTAGGAGTGAGACAGAGAAAGAGAGGGGGAAGGAGTCAGGGAGACAGAGAGAGGGAGACAGTGAGAGTGAGAGGGTTGGGAGGGAGACAGAGAGACAAAGAGGACAGAGAGAGTAAGAGAGAGAGGGAGGGAGACAGAGAGAGAGAAGGAGGTGGAGGGAGGGAGACAGAGGAAGACGGAGACAGAAGTAGAGAGGAGAGACGGACAGTGCGGGCATAAAGAGGTAGAATGAAAGGGGGAAAGAAGAGAGGAAAAGAGAGAGAAGGAGTAGGAAGAAGGGAGACAGACAGAGACAGAGAGAAAAGGAATTAATGAGATCAGGGCAATGAGTAAGAATGGAAGGTCAGAGAGGCAAAGATAGGGACATACCAAATCAGATAGACAAAAGGAGAACCAGAAAGTAGAGCGACAGACAATGGAGAAAGAGAAAAGGGGCGTGAAAGAGGGAAAGAGTCCACTGGAGGAGAGAGATTGAGGAAGAGATAACGGGATATAACGTGTGTGTGTTTGTGAGAGGCATAACATGATAGGGAAGAGAAAGAGTGATCAAAAGAAAAAAATAAGACAGTTAGGGAGAATAGAAAATGAAGAAAGGTGCAAAAAGTGAGCAAAAGAGATGGAGAGAGTGAGAGTGAGTAAGAATAAGAGTGAGAGAGTGTGTGAGAGAGGGAGAAAAAGAGATTGAGGGAAAGTGGGAGAGTGAGTGAGAGTGAAAGAGAGTAAGAGTTAGAGAATGTGTGAGAGAGACAGACAGATAGAGAAAGAGAGAGAGAGGCAGTTAAATATAAATTGTAAATAATTAAATGATCTAGAATCCAAGGCAGGTTATGAAATGCACATTCATATTTGCCCATATATTTGCAACTCTGCAAGAGACCTTTCTATATCAGAATCACAATCAGGTTTAATATATGTTGTGAAGTGTGTTTGTTTATACCAAATGACATGGCAATTACCTTCTTTTCCTCCATATTCTCTCTCCCTCTCTCTCTTTCTCTGTCATTTGCTCCTCCTTTCTCCCTCCCTCTCTCTGTGCCTAATCTGCTCCCCCTCACTGCTTCCTCTCCTTTTCCCTCGATCTGCCTGGTAATCTTTATCAGCCTGTCTCTTCCTTTGCTTACTGCTTCATTATTTTTTGTTGCTTAACCCTCTCGCAATTTGTTGTATCTCTTTCGTAATCAATCTTCCGCAGCTCTGCAGATAAGCTACTTGACGGTATTTGAGCATTTCCAGATCACCTGAGATACGTCACGTAGGAACCTTGGAGAATTAAAACAATACCTACTGGCTGAAAAAAAGACCATAAAGTTAATTCATCTTGATGCCATCAGAAATAAACCACTGAACCAAGTTGTGAAAAGGATACAATCTGTCTGTAATGGTCTTTTCTTCTTTAACGCCTGTACAATTCCCTTTGGTGATGAGCATCTTCTAAAATATGCTCCCCTAAAATATATCCACCTGACGCATGAATATCGATTTCTCCTTCCAGTAAAAAAAATTCCTTCCCCCTCTCCTCTTCTTCTATTCTGCACTCTGGCCTCTTACCTCCTCTGACCTGCCTACCTCCTTTTCTTTCTCACTCTCCTCTCCTATCACATCCTTTCTTCTCCAGCCCGTGACCTTTCCCACCCATCGGGCTTCACCCATCACCTTCCAGCTATTCTCCTTCCCCTCGCCCCAACTTTTATTCTGGTGTCTTTCCTCTTCCTTTCCAGTCCTGCAGCAGAGTCTCGGCCCAAACCGTTGACTGTTTATCCGTTTCCATAGATGCTGCCTGACCTGCTGAGTTCGTCCAATGTTCTGTGTGCATTGCTCAATATACTCCTCTGCTTTTTCTCTAAATGTCTTTAAATCTTTCATTACTAATCCTTTGTCTAGGAATCACTTTAAACTCATGAAATTCCTCATCATTTTGAACAAACCTCTCCGTAATCTCCAAATAACTGCTGATGTTAAAAGTCTGAAAGACCAAATCTGCTGGAATTCTTCAGCAGGTCAAACAGAGACTGTGGAGAGAGAAAGAGAGTTAAGAGAGATACCTTCTTATTCCGGCTTCTTCCCCCTTCCTTTTCAGTCCTGATGAAAGGTGTCAACTGCTTATTTCCTTCCATAGATCTTGCCTGACCTGCGGGCCTCCATCATTTTGTGTCTGTTGCTCTGGTTTCCCAGCATCTGCAGAATCTGTTGTGTTTCTTAAAGATAATGCTTCACGTTGTTGCCTCTTCATCAGAACTGCAAATTAAGCATGTTTGAAGCTGGTGAGAAAGGGTGAAAACCAGCAGAGAGAGTAATGCAAATAGTGAGGGAAAGCAATCAAAGCTTGTTTATTGTATTTAGTCTGTCTTATAGAAGTTTAGGCTGCCGCAGAGAAATGATAAATGCAAGAGATTCTGCAGATGCTGGAAATCCAGAGTAACACATAGAAAATGCCAGGGGAGCTCAGCAGGTTAGGCAACATCTATGGAGTCAACATTATAGGCTGAGAACCTTCATGTGGATGAGACTGCAAAATAGTCATCCCATCTTCATTTGGTTTCTCCAGTGTAGAGCACATTGTAAGCAACAAATATCCTACCCTATACTAGAAGAAGCACCGCTTCACCTGAAGTTGCAAGGATTTGGACCTGGTACGGAAGCTGCAAGACATTGGACCGCAAGACATGCAGAGGATAACAAAAACTGCTGAGAGGATCACAGGGGTCTCCCTCGTCCCTTATTTGTGACATTTACAGAGAGCGCTGTATAGAATGGGCTCAAAGGATTATTGAGGATCCCTACCACCCATCCCGTAATCTCCTTGACCCACTACCATCAGGTAGAGGAGCATCAAGACTAGGACTGGGGTAGCAGCACCTTCACCCAGGCTGTGAGACTAATGAATACCCTGCCACCACCGAGGTCTGGTCACAAGGACAGCGAGCTGTTTACTGTTTACTGTTGCCTGTGCTGTGCACTACATACACTTTGAATTACATTTCGTTAACTTATTTGTGGCAATATTTTGTTTTATGTGATGCATGTGTGATTTATATTTTGTGGGTATACCGTGGTTAGGGGGAACTGTTTCATTTGTTTGTATATATGTACAGTCAGATGACAATAAACTGGAACTTGAAGAGAATGTCTGAGTTCCTGGATGTTGGAAAAGGAAGAAGAATAAGGGGAGGTATTGCTTCTCTGACAGTTACGAGAAGGGTTTGCAAGTAGGGGCATTAGATTGGAAGACCAGACTTGAGACTCATGGTCTTGTTGTGTGGGTTTGTACTTTCAATGGGTTCTATTGTGTTTCTTGCTTTGTGGCTGTCTGCAAGGAGACAAATCTCAAGGTTGTATAATGTATACATACATTGATAATAAAGCCACACACACACACACACACACAATTCTAGAGGAACTCAGCAGGCCAGGCAGCATCTATGGAAAAGAGTAAATAGCCAACGCTTCGCGCTGAGACCCTTCATCAGGACTGGAGAAAGAAAAGATGAGCAGCAGCGATCACAGAAGGGGAGCAGTGAGAGACAGTTTCAATGAACTCCCTTCAAAGGGAGGATTTAAACTTCTTCAGCGTAGGCATGTCTGGAAGAGACTTTGCAGTGTAGTAGTCCAATCACAAACTAGAGAAAATCTGCAGATGCTGGAAATACAAGCAACACACACAAAATGCTGAAGGAACTCAGCAGGCCAGGCAGAAACTATGGAAAATAGCATAGTCTACGTTTCGGGGGGCCGAAACCCTTCATTAAGACTGGAGAAAAAAGGATGAGGTTCTCAAAAAAGATGAGATAAATAATGAATGTATTTTAAACTTTGAAGGAAACAGTCCCACTAGCATGGTGGAAGAGGAAGGAGAGCAAGATCTGTCTGGTGGTAACATCAGATTGAAGATGGCAGGGATTGTGAGGGAGCTTGAATGTATTGCAGCGATGGGAAAAAAATGGTGGAAGAAAATGGTCTGGTTAACAGCAAATAACATTACTGAGTTAAATGAAGGGTTAGCCAGGCAAAAATTTTGAAGAGCTTATTCGATCTTCTCAGATTAAAGACAGATGGAAGACCATGATTGCCCATGTCATAATGGTGATGACAATGATCCATTGGACGTGGAAGCTGGTGGATGGAAGGTGAGGACAAGGGGAGACCCACCTTCCTGTACCCTGCCCAGGGGAAAAGGGAGTGAAAGCAAATCTGTGGAAACAAATGAATTTTAGAGCTCTGTCATTTATGGGAAATGCCACAGTTAAGAAAAAATAAGACATTATGGAAACACTGAAAAATGTCATCACCAGAACAAATACAATTTAGTAGGAGAAAATGGGAAAAAGGGAATGGAGATCTGATAAACAGGGCTGGGGGAAGATTGGTCAATGTGCTTGGTGGGTTTATAATAGTGAGATAGAGAGAGAGAGGTCCTCAAAGAGCAAGAATAGAAAACAAGTACAACTTCAGCTGTTGGAATCTGAAATGGAAATCAAAAAATGATGAAAGATCTGGGCCCACAAGGCAGCCTCTGGGGAAAGAGGAACAAGTTAATGTTTCAGGGAACATCCTGGGAAAGGAAGAAAAGAGAAAAAAGAGTCAGTCGTGAGCAATGAGAAAGAGAAATCGGCGTGCAACGTGACAGCAAAGTGATGACATGCTATAATAGCAGTAAGAAACACTGCTACCTTGATGGATAATCTTCCAGAATTCTTGATTCTCTCTGCCTAATAAATCTATAAGACATAAGAACAGAATTAGGCCATTTGGCCCATCAAGTCTAGTCCACCATTCAATCATAGCAGATTTATTATCCCTCTCAACCCCATTCTCCTGCTTTCTCCCCATAATCTTTGATGACCTTACTGATCAAGAACCTATCAATAACCGATTTAAGTGTACCCAATGACTTGACTCCCCACGGCCATCTGTGGCAGCGAAATCCACAAATTCACCATTAAAGAAATTCCTCCTTATTTCTGTTCTAAAGGGATGCCCTTGTGTTCTGAGGCTGTGACCTCTGGTCCTATTCTCCTCTACTATAGGAAACATCCTCTCAACGTCCACTCTGACTAGGCTTCTTGATATTCAATAGGTTTCAGTGACAGTCTTCTAAACTCCAGCAAGTGCAGGCCCAGAACCATAAATCCTCCTCATATATTAACCCTTTCATTCCCAGGATCATTCTCTTGAACCTCCTCTGGACTCTCTCCAATGCCAGCACATCCTTTCTTAGATAAGGGTCCCACAATGGTCACCATATTTTCCCTCACCACCCTCCCTCCTCCATTTCCAAGGGCTATTCCCTCCACAATTCCGTGGTTCATTCTTCTGCTTCCACCAACACACATCCCCTCAGGCTCTGCCTATTTACCTCTTCTATTCACACCAACAGGGACCTGTTGTGCACATACATCTACTGATGCTTCTGGACACATCTTCAGTGATGTTCCTGGAATCATCGGGTATTTTGGGTCTTTCAACGTCATACAACCTCCTACGGGTGACCCAGCCAGGGCTGATCAGACCCCAGCTTGTGTCCAGATGGCTAGCTACTTATGACTCCATGGCTCCCCTCTTTTGAGCCACAGCCATCTTGAGGCCCTCTCTGCCGCATCGGTGGTTCTGCGGATGGCTCTCCTCTTCCTCTCTCCCTCGATGCCCAAAATGCTGAAGGCTCTAACTAAGAAACGGGCTGCGAATCCCCTACAACCAACCTCCACTGGGAGACACCTCGCTCTCCATCCAGCCTGCTGACAGTTGCTGACCAGTCCTGCGTACTTGGAGAGCTTCCTTTCAAATGCCTCCTCCAAGCTATCTTCCCATGGGACTGTCAGCTCCAGCAGCACCACTTGCTTAGTCGACTCAGACACAAGGACAATGTCTGGTTGCAGGGTGATAACTGCGATGCGGTTGGGGAACTTCAGCTGCCATTTCGAGGTCCACCAACAGCTGCCAGTCCCTTGCAGAGGTCAGGATGCCTGCAGATGTCCTTTTGGCGGGTATTGGCTGCTCCCCAGCTCTGACAAAGGCAATGGTCTGCTTGGAGGGTCGGGACCGCTTCGCTCACTCAACTCCTGCGCTGAGGGCTTCAGCAATGGTCTTCAGGACCTGATCATGCCTCCATCAGTACCATCCCTCACCAAGTGCCCTTGCGCAGCCGCTGAGGATGTGCTCCAGGGTTTCTCGCTTGGAGCACAGTGGGCAAGCAGATGACTCTGCCTTGCCCCAGATGTGCAGGTTTGATGGGCTTGGAAGCACATTGTACACTGCCTGGATGAGAAATTGGATGAGGTGTGGTTCGGCTTCCGAAAGCTCAGCCCAGGTCACTTTCCTCTTAACCACAGTCTCCCATCTTGTCCAAGCTCCCTGTTGCTTCATTCCCACCGCCTTGCAGGTTCTCGTCTCCTCCACTACTGCTCTCACCTCCTCCTGAACCAAGCAACGCCTTTCCTTCCCTCTGGTGTCCATTTGGGGAGTTGGAAAGGATCCTAGCCCAGCTCGGCCTCGTGTGACCACTCCCACCAGCCTCCTGTGATGCAGCCTTGCCTTTGCCTCCTGAACAGCTTCCTCTGCCCTCCACTTCCTGCCAGTCCTCACTTGGATCCCTGCTCTAGCCACCTTCGGATCACTTGAGTCTCTATACTGTAGCACTTCTCTGCCTCTTGTTACCTTGAATTCTTCCTGCAAGGATTTGAAGGGCAGTTGCAGTTTGTTGTGGTGTCCATAGAGTGCGATGCTGCTCAGGCTCTTTGGCAGCCCCGGCCATCTCCTGAGGTGGTTGCTAACCCTCCTCTCTAAGGTTTCGACTGTCGAGATCGGAACTGCATAGACGAGGATGGGCCACAAGATTCTGGGAAGAATGCCATGCTGATACACCCAGGCTTTAAACTTCCCAGATAGGCCAGACTTGTCCACAGATTTCAGCCAGCCATCCAACTCGATGCAGGTCGCCTGGATGGATGTCGTATCCCTTAAAGAGCTGTCAAAAACCTTGCCTAAGCTCTTGACTGGCTTTCCTGTGATGGTTGGGATGGCTGTGCCTGCGATGCTGAACCGGAACTTGCTCACCACCTTCCCTTTCCTCAGCACCATCGATCGTCCTAAACAATTCTTCCAAGTGAAGCTGTTTTTCATTTGCACGTCTAGTTTAGCATGCTGCTTTTGGCTTTTACAGTGGGTGCTCCACAACACGGAAGAAACCAAATGTAGAATGGGTGAGCACTTTACAGTCAGTCTAAAAGATTTCCACTTAGCTGGCACTTTACTTCGACATCACCACTCCAACCTCTCCAGCTTTGTCTTCTTACACTTTTCTAGTGAATCCTACCACAAACTCAAGGGACAGGACCTTGTCTACAAGCTAGTCATTTTGCAGTCTTTGAGACTCAACAGTAGATTCTGCAGTTTCAGATAAATGGCCTCTCCAGAATGTATCAGAACTAGTCAGATCTGATAAAAGTGAATCAGCTTGTAACATCAGCTCATTTTTTGTTTCTCCACAGATACTGTCCGATCTATTGGATATTTCCAGCTTTCCTGTTTATTTCAGAGTCACTTTGTTCTGCATCTTACAGTTCAAGCTTTATTTTCTCCCTTATCTGTCTGTATTTGCCGCATTCCCTTATCTACCTTTTTATGCCATATATCCATGTGTGGCTATTTAAGATGCTCTCACCTTCTTGTCAGCTTGAACCAGTCTGACCATTCTCCTCTAACCTAAGTGTGTCAAGGTCAGAGGAGAATGGTCAGATTGGTTCAAGCTTTTCCCCGGACAGAACTGCCACTCACTAGATTTTTTTTTGTTTTTTTTGCACCATTCTCTGTAAAGCTAGACCGGGGTTCCAAACTTTTTTAATGCCATGAACCCCTACCATTAACTGAGGGGTCAGTGGATCCTACGTTATGAACCCCTGCTGTGGTTAATGAAAATCCCAGGAGATCAGCAGTTTCTGAGATACTCAAACTTCCATCTGGCAGCAACAGTCATTCCACAGTCAAAGTCACTTAGATCACATTTCTTTCACATTCCAATGTCTGGTCTGAACAAAAACTGAACCTCTTGACCATGTCTGCATGCTTTTATGTATTGAGTTGCTGTCACATGATTGGCTGATTAGATATTTGTATTAATGAGCAGGTGTACAGATGTGCTTAATAAAGTGTTCACTGAGTGTTCATTTACATGTATCAGGAAGCTCCTGTGATTTGTTGGTCTTGGCACAACATGCAACAAAAGCAGCATTGAACAATTATAAAGAGTACAGAATTATATGAAAAATAAAGTTAGAGGTTAAAGTACAGATATGGAATAAGATGTGTATAAATACATAAATACCAACACGTATTTGCAATGTAAACAGGATTATAAAAACTTGTTTAAAATCATGAAGTAATGTTGCTACTACATATACAACTTTGGTTAGGCCCTTTATGGAGTATTGTGGGCAATTTTGGTTGCTCCTTTAGAGAATACATATGGAGGGTTAAAAAAAATGCAGAAAAGATTTACCAGGATGCTGTCTGGATTGGTGGGCATGAGCTAGAAGGAGAGAAAAGACAAACTTGGGTTGTTTTCTCTGGAGAGTTGGAGGCTGAGGAGGAGACCTGTTGGAAATTTATAAAATTATGAGAGACATAGATAGGATAGACAGCCAAAATCTTTCTCCCCATGATAGAAATGTTGAATACTAGAGGGTGTGTATTTAAGTTGAGCGGAGGAAGTCTTAAAAGGGGTGTGGAGGACTGTTTTTTTTTATACGGAGAGTGGTGGGCACCAGGAATGGACTGCCAAGGAGAGAGTACTGGAAGCAGATATGATAGTGGCATTCAAGAGACTTTAAGTAGGCACATGAATATGTAGGGAATGGGGGAATGAGTGTTACTTTCTTGATAATACCAATGCTGGAAAGGGATGTGCCTGTGACGTACTTAAGGCAGAGATTGATATGTTCTTAATTAATAAGGGTGTTAAGGGTTATTAGACACTAGACACTAGATACTAGAGTACTACAGCACAGTACAGGCCCTTCTGCCCTCGATATTGTGCCAACCCATAAATTCCTTTAATAATAAGTACTAAACCCACACTACCCCGTAACCCTCTATTTTTCCTTCATCCATGTGCCTGTCCAAGAGGCTGTTAAATACCCCTAATGTTTTAGCCTCCACCACCATCCCTGGCAAGTCATGCCAGGCACCTACAACCTTCTGTGTAAAAAACTTACCCCTGAGGTCTCCCCTAAACTTCCTTCCCTTAACTTTGTACATATGCCCTCTGGTGTTTGCCATTTGTGCCCTGGGAAACAGCTACTACTATCCACCCTATCTATGCCTTTCATAATCTTGTAGAACTTTATCAAGTCCCCTCTCATCCTTCTATGCTCCAAAGAGAAAAGTCCCAGCTCTGCTAACCTTGCCTCGTAAGACTTGTTTTCCAATCCAGGCAACATCCTGGTAAATCTCCTCTGCACCCTCTCCATAGCTTCCACATCCTTCCTATAATGAGGTGACCAGAACTGAACACAATACGCTAAGTGTGGTCTCACCAGAGATTTGTAGAGTTGCAACATGACCTCTCTACTCTTGAACTCAATCCCCCTATTAATGAAGCCTAGCATCCCATAGGCCTTCTTAACTATCCTATCAAACTATGCAGCAACCTTGAGAGATGTATGGATTTGAACCCCAAGGTCCCTCTGTTCATCCACACTCTTAAGTAACCGACCATTAACCCTGCACTCAGCCTTCTGGTTTGTCCTTCCAAAATGCATCACCTCACACTTATCCAGATCGAACTCCATCTGCCACTTTTCTGCCCAACTCTGCATCCTGTCTATATCCTCTTGTAATCGACAACCTACAGTTCCATCCACAACTCCCCCAATCTTCGTGTCGTCTGCAAACTTACTCACCCATCCTTCTGCCTCTTCATCCAGGTCATTTATAAAAATCACAAAGAGCAGGGGTCCCAGGGCAGATCATAACGGCACTCCACTAGTGCCCAACCTCCAGGCAGAATACTTTCCTTCCACTACTACCCTCTGCTTTCTTCCTGTAAGCCAACTTTTAATCCGAACAGCCAAGGTTCCACTGATCCCATGTTTCATGACTTTCTGGATGAGTGTCTCATGGGGGACCTTGTCAAATGCCTTGCTAATATCCATGTAGACCACATGTACCACCCTACCCTCATCAATTTCTTTTGTTACCTCTTCAAAAAACTCAATTAGGCTCGTGAGGCATGACCTTCCCTTCACAAAGCCATGTTGACTATCCTTGAGTAGACTGTAAATGCTCATAGATCCTATCCTTAAGAATTCTTTCCAATAGTTTGCAGACCACCGACGTCAGACTCACCGGTCTATAGTTCCCAGGATTCTCTCTATTACCTTTTTTAAACAAGAGAACTACTTTTGCCATTCTCCAATCCTCCAGCACCTCCCCTGCAGCCAAAGAGGATTCAAAGATCATAGCTACTGCTCCAGCGATCTCTTCTCTCACTTCCCACAGCAACCTGGGGTATATCATGTCCAGCCCTGGGGACTTATCAATCTTGATGGTTTTAAGAAGATCCAAAACTTCTTCCTTAATCTCCACTTTATCCAGCACACAGGTCTGTTCTACTTTGATCTCACCCTGATCAAGGTCCTTTCACTTGTGAATACTGAAGCAAAGTATTCATTTAGGACCTCCCCAACCTCCTCCGCCTCCAGGCACATGTTACTTTCTTTATCCTTTAGCAGCCCCACCTTCATTCTTGTCATCCTTCTGTTCTTCACATATGCATAGAACGCCTTGGGGTTCTCCTTAATCCTTCATGCCAAGGCCTTCTCATGCCCCCTTCGAGCTTGCCTAAGTCCTTTCTTAAGCTCCTTCCCGGCTACCCTATATTTCTCATGAGCCCCTCCTGCTTCCTTCTTCTTATATCTAACATATGCTTCCTTCTTCCTCTTGACGAGTTGTCTCACATGTTTCGTCAGCCACAGTTCCCTTTTCCTACCATTTTTCCTTGTCTCAGTGGGACAAACCTATCCTGAACCCAGCACGTGGCCCCTAAACTTCTTCCACATTACTTCTGTGCTTTCACCCTTGATCATCTGTTTCCAGTTTACTCTCACTAGTTCCTGCCTCATCCCTTCATAGTTAGCCCTTCCCCAGTTAAGCGCTTTCCCATTTTGTCTGTTTTTATTCCTTTCCATAGCTATGCTGAAGCTAAGGGAGTTGTGGTGACTCTCACCAAAATGCTCCCCCACCAAGAGATCTGCCACCTGACCAGGTTCATTACCTGGAACTGGATCCAGTATGGCCTCTCCTCTCGTCGGCCGGTCCACATACTGTGTCAGGAATCCTTCTTGAACACACCTGACAAATTCAGCCCCATCTATCCCCCTTGCAGTCAGGAGGTGCCGGTCAATATGAGGGAAGTTGAAATCACCCATAACTACAACCCTGTATTTCCTGCACCATTCTAAAATCTGCCAGCTTATCTGCTCCTTGGTGTCCCGAGGGCTATTTGGAGGCCTATAGACTACTCTCAGCACAGTGATTGATCCCTTCCTACTTCTGACATCCACCCACATGGAGAAAAGGCAGAAGAGTGCCACTGAGAGAAAAAAATAGCCATGATTGAAAGGCAGAGCAGACTCAAAGACCTGAATCGCATAATTCTGTTCCTATATCTTAAGTCTCAGCTCACCCATGCTCGGTCAAACACCTTTGCTCTGTCCACAACAAGCTGGATTTCCCAGTGACCAACCATTTTAATTTCATTCCCCATTACCATTCTAACATGTCAGTCCATGGCCTCCTCTACTACCATGATGAGGCCACTCTCAGGTTGGAGGAGCAGTGCCTCATATTTCGTCTGGGTATCCTTCAACCTGATGGCTTGAATATTGAAACAACATCCACAAAATGCTGGAGGAACTCAGTAGGCCAGGCAGCATCTATGAAAAAAAAGTACGTCAACGTTTCAGGCTGAGACCCTTCTCAAAACATCAACTGTACTTTTTTTCCGTAGATGCTGCCGGGCCTGCTGAGTTCCTCCAATATTTTGTGTGTGTTGTTTGGATTTCCAGCACCCACAAATTTTCTTTTGTTTGGGCTTGAACATTGATTTCTCTAATTTCCAATACTTCCCACACCCCTCCCCCATTTTCCATTCCCCACTCCATTACCTCTTCTCTGCTGCTCACATCTCTCGGCTCCTCCCGGAACCCCTCCTCCTTCCCTTTCTCCCATGGTCCACTCTCCTCTCCTATCAGATTCCTTCTTCTCCAGCCCTTTACCTTTTCCACCTATCACCTCCCAGCTTCACCCTACTCCCCCACCCACCTACCTTCCTTCACAGCTGGCATCTGTCATCTTCTAGCTTGTACTCCTATCCCTCCCTCCGCCTTCTTATCCTGGCCTCTTCCCCCTACCTTTCCAGTCCTGATGAAGGGTCTTGGCCCGGAATGTCAACTGCGTAGTCTTCTCCACAGATGCCGCCTGGCCAGCTGAGCTCCCCCAGCATTCTTGTGTGTGTTAGAATGAATGCACTGCATGCATTCTTAAGGTGTCCTATCACCTCCAGATGCATCTTTTACTGTGCAGCCAGTCCACCTTAAAACAGTGACATGATGATCACACTGTCTCCTTGAAATATATTACCAAAGTGAATCATTTCTGATCTCACAGCATCAAAATTCATCTGTCACCTGCTTGACCTTCTGATCAGCTCCACTGAAAAGTCATCAATATGATTGTTAAATCGTGTTTCACTTCCCATAGACCTGCTGAGGGCTTCCAGCGTTTTCTGTGTGTGCTGCAGAATTCCAGCATGTGCCTCATGGTAGCGTGGCGGTTAGCGCAACAGGTTACAGCACCAGCTATCGCCGATCAAGGTTTGATTCCCGCTGCTGCTGGAAGCAGACTGCATGTTCTCCCAGTGACGGTGTGGGTTTCCTCCGAGTGCTCTGGTTTCCTCCCACATTCCAAAGACGTGCCGGTTAGGTTAGTAAATTGTGGGCATATTATGTTGGGGTCAGAATCATGGTGACTCTTCAGGGTTGCTCCCGGCCCATCCTTGGATTATGCTGATCATTGACGCAAACGATACATTTCACGGCACATTTCGATGTGCACGTAACAAATAAAGCTCACCTTTATTTTTTCCTGAAATTCTTAAGTCTATGACTGCTCTCCTGATGCCTCCAACATGTCTGAGTTTTGCATCATTGGCAGACTTCAGAATTATACCCTTTCTCTCCAAATCTAGTTCAGTAATGAAAATCACAAAGAGCAGCGATTCCTGGAGCACAGCAACTGTACGCTTCTGCCAAGTGTGAAAAACATGCATTCTCCATTCCTCTCGGAATCCTGACTCCGTCAATTTCCTATCAACCCAGATTTCCACTTAAATTCCACAGGCTGTAACTCTGAAAACAGTAAATCAATTTTATCAAACCCTTTTTCAAAGTAAACAACGGCGACCATGATGCCTTTATCAATTCTCTCCACGACTCTAGGTGTAGGCTAAAAATTGTGTTGGACTTCTTGTATCTGTTGAGTTCTGTTTGTTTGGACTATGTAAGTATTTAGTATGCATGCGCACTCTCCCTGTTATGCGCATGCACGCGGGAGGAGAAGTAGGAATGGTGGGATGTAAAGACAGCGGCCCTCAGGTATTGATGGGAGACGTTGAAAGTAAAGCTGTTTAGACAAAGAAAAATGTGTCCCTGTTGTTTGGGCGTTAACAGTGATAGCAGAGGATGGTTTCCAATTATAGGATGATGCCAACCTTTGGTGAGAGCAAGCTTTATGAAAGCTGGAAATATGAAATTGGAATACGGACTCGTGTTACAGAACTGGGGAAGATGAAGCGAGCCTTGGCTGTTGGGTTGTCATTTTCAGGAAAAGCAAGAGAGACTGCAATGGCAATTTTGGTGGAAGATTTAAACAAAGATGACAGTATGATTACACTAATAAATACACTTGACTCTGTTTTATTTGAAGGAAAAAAGGATCAGATTTATGAGGCATATTCAGACTTTTACAAGATTTAGAGAGACCATTCTAAAAATATGGCTGATCATATTATCGATTTTAATCAAAAGTACAGTTGCATGTGTAAATACAAAATGGAACTTCCTGATGCTGTATTATCTTTTAAATTGTTGGGTACTGCGTGTCTCGACATAAAGGACAGACAGCTAACATTAACTGCATGCACAGAACTTACATTTGCATCTATGAAGAGGATTTTTGCAGAAAGGCCGCTAAGACAACAGCCGGAATTAGTTTGGGTCAGGAAACGGTGTACTTCACTGAGCAGAAACAAGAGTACAGCAAGCGTAGATCCCAGAGGGAACACACAAGGGTGCCATTACCTGGCACGAATCCAACAAACAAGTACGGTAGGAGGTCAAAATGTGCAGTATATCGGGGTATTTACCACTGGGCAAGAAACTGTTCGCACCAAACTGAACAAGTTAGGCTACATGAAGAAAATAACAAATCTGAAGGGTGCCATATCACATTGTTTGTGAAGGAATCATTTACTAATGCAGGCAGAGATCTTGTTGATTGAATCGCTAGGATTTGCTGTTATTGAAACAGCATACACATGCACAGTGTGTGGAGAGAAATGGCTTGAGAGAATGAAGTGAGCTAAAACAAGATGAAACGCAGAAACTGGTGAACACAGATACACCTGGTAACAAAGGCATCAAATTTAGAGATGGGAAGATTGTACATTCCACCAAAAGAGTGAAAAATCCTACAAAAATAGGGCAGACAAAATGTTACATTGAAATGGAGATTCTTTTACTCTTGAGTAGAGCTACTAGGACTTGATGTTTCAATCCCTATGGTAAGTTGGCACTCTTGATGTTGGCAGTGGGCTTGGAGTGGTGACAAGGAGGGAGGGTAGGTACGTCATCGGGGTCATCAGGTGGGCATCCTCCTTCTTTGACGTTTCATTGATAAGCCCACGACATCTCCAGAGGGTTCAACCTGGCGTCCCAGATACAACCCCCTCAGTTCCATACCCTCCTGTCTTCATCTTGCAGCCCAGTTGTTTCGTTTCCTTTTAATCCAAATCCAATTGCTGCTTTCTTCTGCTGCATTTGACAAGGACTTGATTGCTTGTTGGAGGGAGTGACACCTCACCCCCATCTTCTTCAATAGACTGGTCGTAGATGTAGCAACGAACCCCCTGCATCCCACTTCTACAGGGAAAATCTTGGTCTTCGAGCCGTTCTAGGCAGCTTCAGTTGTCAGTTCAGAGTACTTGGTCTTTTTCCTCTCATAAGCTTCTTCAACACCATCTTCCCATGGTACTGTCAATTCCACAGCATATGCCAGCTGGACTGTTGTAGACCACAGGACCATGTCTGGCCAGAGTATTGTAGCTGCAATGTCTGGGGGAAACAAAAGCTTTTTTTCCAAGTCCACGTCCATTTTCCAATCCCGAGCAACCTGCAGAATGCTTACATTGGCAGTACTGGATATGAAGAATGACCAAGCAATGATGTTTCAACAGTCAGTGTCTCTTGAGCTCACCAGCTCTGGACATTACTGTGTGAACATTCTGGATAAAGACGTTACCGAGAACCAATGTGAGAATGAACTACTAACTCTTACACAGCACATGACCATAGATGAGAAGTGCAAAGTATTGCTCAAATTTCCCAAGTAGTTTGGGCATGCTTCTTTCTTTTCTTTTTCCAATATTTTTTATTGATTTCTATATAGAAGAATACAGAGTCCAAGAGAATACATATTATAAAACAAAAGAAAAAATATAATACAACCAGTTACAGTATATTGAATCACATTAACGAACTCCTTACTCTATACTAATATAGATTAGATTAATTCATGGATGGACATGTCGAAATGGGAATGGGAAGTGAAATTAAAATGGTTGGCCACTGGGAGATTCCACTTTTTCTGACAGATGGAGCGTAGGTGCTTGGCTAAGCAGTCTCCTAATCTACGTCGGGTCTTCCCACTATACAAGAGGCCACACCGGGAGCACCAGATACAATAGATGATCCCAACAGACTCACAGGTGAAGTGTTGCCTCACCTGGAAGGGTTGTTTGGGGCCCTGAATGGCAGTGATGGAGGAGGTGTAGGGGCAGCTGTAGCACTTGTTCTGCTTGCAAGGGTAAGCGCCAGGAGGGACTTCCGTGGCGAGGGATGAATGGACACAGGAGCCGTGTAGGGAACGATCCCTACGGAACGCAGAAAGTAGGAGGGAGGGAAAGGTGTATTTGGTGGTGGGACCCCATTGGAGATGGTGGAAGTTCCGGAGAATTATGTGCTGGATGTGGAGGCTGGTGGGGTGGTTGGTGAGGATAAGAGGAACCCTACCACTGGTGGGGTGGCGAAAGGATGGGGTAAGAGCTAAAGGGAAGAGATACATTTGATCCAGTGGATTCAGCTGTTTTCTACTGGCAAGATTCAGGGTGTCATGTGATTGGAGTACTTGTCTGTCATGTAGAGAACTTCATATGGGGAGGCTCACAGAACTTTGCCACAACAGTTATCCCTCAGCTAAGCTCAGCCTTTCAGGTTGGATGGGAGGAACAGGATAGATTTTGCTATGTAGGGTTAGACATCCTTTCTGTTAATGGAACAGTACAACTGCAGCAAGGAAGCTCCATCAGGAACCTTCAGACAATCACATGGAATCCTCACATGCCACACAACAGGATGCACCCCTCAGTGAAGGTGAAGTGGAGCAACTTGGGTCAAAGATGCCACAGTACAAAGTTTACATGAAGCAAACAAGATAGTACGCAGAATTCAATCTGAAAAAAGTAGTCTTGAAGTTTCAACAACTTGGAAAAGATAGCTCACTGAGGCTCGTTGTCTTCAGTCATGTCTCACTTGGAAATCTTCCTGATGGAGGTGCTCAAGGGGGAGATTTTACTGTGCTAATGGGAGAAGAGGGAAGATTTTCACCTCTCTATTGGCAATCAAAAAGGATCTGAAGAGCTGTACAGAGTACCCTGGCAGCAGAAACCCTTGCAATGTCTAAAGGTATCGACAATGCTGTTTTTACTGGCCACACTCTATTCTGAGCTTTTCCATGGTGAACCACAGGACAGTCTACAAATAACTTGTGTCACAAACAACTACTGTTTGATTGTTGCTATCAAATCCACCAAGTCAGTTACAGAGAAGTTTTGTCATTTTCGTTATAAAAGATACAGCACAGTAACAGGCACTTTGGTTCAACAGCCCATGCTGCACAATTGCGCGCATATGACCAATCAATCTCTGTATGCCTTTTGGAATGTGGGAGGAAACCCAGGTGGTGTAATGTGAAGGGTTGGTTTACCTGTCAGTTGAACACCATTTCTGCTGTGCCAATCGTTGATTGGCCCATACGAGAGATTCTGTAGCGCGTTCCCGTTGATTGCCTTGTGTGCCATGACACAGGTATCGTTTCTGTGTGCCACGTCTCTTGCGTCTGGTTCCAGACTCCTCTGGGCTATAAGACTAGCACATGCAAGAGATTCACTCGCTTTCCTATGTCTTCAGGGGCTCATCTTCACACTGGGATTGGGACCAGGGCTGAAGAATCATTGGGAAAGTATGCTGCAGATATAGGAGAACAAACACACTTACATAGCTAAGTATTTGTCTGTTGAATGCTTAACTTTGTGGTTCTGTAACTTTGGGACTTAAAGAAGTACCTGTTAAGTTTGAAGTGTTACTGAATGTTTAGTGTCGTAGATTTGGTAACTTAGGATGGCTTAGATGTCTGGTTGAATATTTTACAGCTTGTCCGTAAGTAAATGGTTAATGTGCTTATTCAGAATCAGTGCCCTCCAGTTCACTTACTGGTCCTGTGACCCTGCTTCCTTGTAACATGTGGAATGTACATACTCCTTACTGACAATGATTGGCATTAAACCAGGATTGCTGGCACTGTAATTGTGTTGTGCTAACTACTCTGCAGGTGTGGTACCCCTTATTACCTACACAGTCATTGATAAGAGGCTAAGTTCAAGTAATTATTTTATGACATTCATAATCAAGAGAAAATCTGCAGGTGCTGGATCTCCAAGCAACACACACAAATTGCTGGAGGAACTCAGCAGACCAGGACAGTCCTGATGAAGAGTGCCGGCTCAAAATATCAACTGTTTACTCATAGATGCTGCCTGGCCTGCTGAGTTTCTCCAGCATTTTGTGTGTGTTGCTTTGACTCATTCCTGTTGCCCAGCTCCAGAAACAAAAAAAATGTGTTCTCTCAAATGGGGTGGCCTTGTATTATTTTCATATTTAAGAACTTGGAGTTCTTTTTATGCCACACACTATATCTATTATTGTAAGATCACTTAGTTCTCTCATTTCCTTTTTCTATCCTGTCCTCTTACTTCCTTTTATTAAACTTGGCTCCTATTTGATAGTTTTAGCCTTGCTTCCACCATGATTTATATTCAGTGGCCACTTTATTAGGTACACCAGTACACCTGCTCATTATTGCAAATATCTAATCAGCTAATCACATGGCAGCAACTCAATGCAAAAAACCATGCAGACATGGTTAAGAAGTTCTGTTCAGACTAAACATCAGAATAGAGAAGAAATCTGATCAAAATGACTTTTGTGCCTATAAGTTGTTTGCCTTGTTGGTTATATCTGTGTTTCTTGTGTTTTGCTCTGATCTGTACAGCACTTTGGTCAATGTGGGTTGTTTTTAAATGTGCTATATAAATAAATTTGACTTGACTTGATCGTGGAATGATTGTTGGTGCCAGAGGGGGTGGTCTGAGTATGCCAGAAACAACTGATCTCATGGGATTTTCACACACAACTGTGTCTAGGGCTTGCGGAGAATAGTGCAAGTATCAAAAAAAAAACATCCAGTGAGCTGCAGTCCTGTGAGTGAAAATGCCTTGTTAATGAGAGAGATCTGAGGAGAATGCCAGACTTGTTCAAGCTGACAAGAAAGAAGCATTAACTCAAATAACCGTGTGTTACAACAGTGTTGTGTAGAAGAGTATCTCTGAACGTTGAGGTGGATGGGCTAGAGCAGCAGCAGACCCCAAACATATACTCAGTGGCCACACTATTAGGCAAGGGAAGTACCCAGTACAGTGGCCACTGAGTGTGTATGTATCCTATAGATATATAATGTATAAAAAATGATGAAAATAAGGACAGATAAGAGGGAAAACAAAGTGCTGAAGCTGTAAGATGCAGAGGCATGTGGCTTTTGGGACTGAGAAACAGATGAGAATGCTGGAAATAAATCAGGCCTTGATTTATTGATTCATGCAGTAAATTCGAAATGTCACAGCCATGCAGAATGCCCTATGAATTTAATTTCAGCAACAAGACCATCTTTCATGAAGAAATAATGAAATTGAATGTCACGCGCTTAAGTGTGTTAGACATCTGTTACCAGTGAATACTTGTGTGAGGATCTGCCACTGAGAAATTCAGTAAAGCAAATTGCAAAGCTTCGTGTGCTACTGAATCGGTCTCACACTTAGAAAGACTGCCTCAGCATGTGCTCCAAAACTTGAGGAGTGTGTGGATGGATGGAGTTAAGTGTGCATTTGGGTCCAGGTCAGGTGGAGGTCGAAAAAGTGTTGTTGGGGGCATGGAAGAGTGGGCAGAGAGGAGGAGGGACTAGGGCAGAGTAGATCCATGAAACAGAAGGCATGATATTACTCTGTAATTGGAAAGATGGGAGTCAAGGAGGGATTTTAGTGAAGGCATCAGCTGCACTTCTCCGTAACCAGTGAATGGTAATTGATTGATCTGTATCATACGTACCAAAGTACAGTGGAAAGTTTTTGTTTGCATGCCATCCTTAAAGATAATTTCTAAGTATTGGTACAGCGAGGCAGTACAAATAGGAAAGCAATAACAGAATGCAGAACGCCACAATACAATTCTATAGAAAGTTCAGTGCAGGCATACAGTTCAATGTAGATTTATTATCAAAGTACATATATGTCACCATATACAACCCAGAGATTCATTTTTTGTGGGCATTCACAGTAAATACAAAGAAACACAGTAGAATCAATGAAAAAACACACACAACAAGATGGACAAACAACCAATGTGCAAAAGACAACAAACCCTGCAAATAAAAAAACAGAAGAATATATAAATAGGAATAAATAAATAAGCAATAATTATCAAGAATATGAGATGAAGAACACTTTCAAGTGAGGTCCATAGTTTGTAGGAACAGGTATGGGCTGTGGTGAGTGAAGCTGAATGAAGTTATCCTCTCTAGTTCAAGAGCCTGTTGGTTTGGGCATAGTAACTGTTTCTGAACCTGATGGGTGTGTGGATCCTGAGATCCTGTACCTCCTTCCTTTGGATCCTGAGATCCTGTACCTCTTTCCTGGTGGCAGCAGTGAGGAGAGAGCATGGCCTGGATGGTGGGGGTCCTTGATGATGGATGCTGCTTTCCTGAGACAGTGCTCCTTGTAGATGAGCTCAATGGTCACAAATGTGAGGCCAGGAGTCCATTTTATCATTCTACAGAATCATCAGATAGTCTCATAACAGAGGGATAGAAGCTGTCTTTGAGTTGGCAGCATGTGCTTTCATGCTTTTTTGTCTTTTCCTCAGTGGAAGTGTGAAGAGAGAATGTCTGGAGTGGCAAGGGAGAGAATGAGGTAATGGGCTGCTTTGCTGAGGCAGTGGGAAGTGTAGAGTCCATAGGGTGAGTGGGAGAGGTTGGTTTCTCTGATGTGCTGAGCTTTGTCCACAACTCCCTGCAGTTTCTTGCAGTCATGGGCAGAGCAGTTATATAACAAACTGTGATGCATCCAGGTGGAAAGCTCCCTATGATGCTTAACCTATCCTCCTAAGATTTTTTTTTATTAAGTGCAATCGTGAACAATAGCCTGATCAGAAATGCTGATCAAGTCAACTAGCTCCCAAAGAGAACTCTGATAGGCCAATCAGATGGTTCACTGTTGCTCAGCGACAGAACACTAAAAAATCATATGTACAATTAAGAAACATTTAAAAATAGTAGAAATACTGGAGTCATGATGATCACGATGAAGTCTGCTGGAGAGAGACATTCATACACATGCTGTCCTCCATAATTCAAAGAGATTGAAGGATAAGGTTGCAGGGTGACAAAATGTGGCAGAAGCACTTGGAACCAAAAACTAATCCCTACTGGGAGAAAACAGCACCAGTTCTTTCCACACTGTTCTCCAGTAGTTTAAGGACTAAGTCCAGCCGGAACATAACTCACAAGTGCTCTTGAAAGTCAGGTATTAACCCTACCTGCCAACAACCAAGCATTGCCATCCTGGTCCCCTTCATGAGAGGTTATGAAGAAGCATCTGACTTCCCTCCCAGAGATGATAGGTGTTTGTGCACTCGACTCTTGAAGGCTCGGACCCCATCGTCGCAGATGTTTCCAACCACAGCATCTGGAAGGCTGTTCCAAATTCTGATAGCACAGTGAAGGAAGCTTCTATCCAGTGTGTAGGTTCTCGCATCAGGCATAGAAACAGCATGAACAGGCATAGATACATGGTCTCTAATCCTGGCAGCATCCTGATGGTTCTCCTCTGGACTCCCACATCTCTATAATGAGGAGACTAGAACAATGAACAAAAACACACTGCGGGTCAGGCGACATCTTTGGAGGCAAACAAATGATCAACACTTCAGATAGAGACCCTGCCTCAGCAACCAGTATGTGGAAGTGAGAGTGAAGGGTGAGATGGTGGTTGATAGGCGAAAGGTGGAACCAGAAGAAAGAGAGGGGAATGGGGAATGATGGGCACTTAAAACAAGCTGGGGGAAGGCTAAAGTGTCAAGGTAACATGGTGGGAGTGATTCAAAGTGAGAACAGACGAGAGACCTGGGGTGGACAGGCAGGAGTGGAAAAGGAACTTACAAAGAGTGGTTGGGTTACCTGAACTTGGAAAATATAGAAGATGAGACTGGGCAGAGTAATAGTTTGGCATGGACTAGATGGGCTGAAAGGTCTGTTTCTGTACAGTAATCCTCTATGACTCAATGACACTATGATGCATCTATAAAACTCGGTGAGTGTCAATGAGGAACATGCAGATTTTTGTTTCCTTGTGTGCAATTTTGATTTACCTGTGTGTGGAATAATCTGTCTGGATAGCATCCAAACAAAAGTTTTCCACTGTATTTGCTACGTGTGACGAGAATGTTGTTCGTCCATCGTTGACGTCGATGAGGACCTCGACACCATAATGATGGCGTCGAGACTAGCGCGTCATTTGGATTTAAGTGAGGGAGAGTTGCGTGGCGTCAGCCTCACTCTCTCTTCCCAGTTTCCATCTGGATCCAGTGGCAAGACAGAGTCTAGATGGCTGGAGATGGGACTAGGCGCAGTGGATGACCAGGACGTCTTCTGTGTCTTGTCCTGCTCTACATGTTCCATGACGCTTGCAGAGACCGCTTTCTTGACCGTTGGGCCTTCCATTGGTCTCGTCCGCTCAATCCGCCGGAGTCTGTCTTCACATGCTGGGATAGACAACTCCCTATCTCACCGAGGGTTTGAGACCCGTCGGCTACCCCCACCTGGTTTAGCCGGCTTGTCGAAGCCGTTGCCCAGGGTGTGGCCGCTGTCACATGCAAACAGCTACGGGGAGCCACAGGTGAGAGCTGAGAGCCAGGTGGGGACCAAAGGTGGACTAACCGCCCTGAAAAGGACGCGACATGTTCCCCCATCAGAGGTGCTACCCCTCCCTGACACCCCATACACCCCAGAATAAACCAGTTACCAATTAGCAGTTGCCAGGTATGTTGGGGGAGGCTGGCACAGGGTCATAAATGGATGGAGAAGTAGAGTTGGCGATTGGTGATTGTGGTGGAGTGAAAGTTTGAAAACTTGGAGTAGTAGGGTGGACCAGGAGACTATCACAAACACGGAATCATGAGGATAGCAAGAGGGTGGCTGAGACCTGTTCAAAGTTCAAATGTCAAAGTAATTGTATTATTAAAGGTCATGTATGTCACCATATCCTCTTACCACAGCGCTCAGCAGTATTGCATCCGTATTGTACTGTCTCAGTACTTTTATATTTGTGTGCTGTAGCACTTTTTTAATTCGCAGTTATTTTGTAAATAACACTGTTCTTTGCATTTCTGGTCAGATGCTAAATGCATTTCATTGGCTTTGTATCTGTACTCGGCACAATGACAATAAAGTTGAATCTAATCTAATATACGACCCTAAGATTAATTTTCTTATGGGCACTCACAGTAGACCCTCCAAGAGGACCACAACTTCGTCGTAGAGTTTGGAGGCTTGTGTGCCTCAGTGACCCAGAGAGCTATGTTGTTTGGAGTCAGGGACCTGGTGAGACTCTGGGTAGGGTCACCCATGCCAAATGGAGTCAAAGGATTTACCATTCTCGGCAAATAATAAAGACTGATATGTGTGAAAATCCCACTAGATCAGCAGTTTCTGAGTTACTCAAACCAGCCCGCCTAGCACCAGTAATCATGCCAAGGTCAAAGTTACTTACATCACATTTCTTCCCTTTATTCTGAACCACAGCTGAACCTCTTGGCCATGTCTGCATGGTTTACTTTTTTGTTTGTTTATTTATTGTGTTACAGTGCAGAACAGGCTCTTGTGGCTCTTTGAGCCATGCCGCCCAGCAACCCTGGATTAATCCTAGCCTAATCATGGGACAATTTACGGTGACCAATTAACCTACTGATCAATACATCTTTGAACTATGGGAGGAAAATGGAGCACCCGGAAGAAACGCATGAGGTCACAAGGAGAAAGTACAAACTCCTTACAGGCAGCGGTGGGAATTGACCTCAGATCAGCTGTACTGTAAAGCATTACGCTAACCGCTACGCCACTGTTCCGCCCTGTACGTTGGGATTCTGCCACATGATTGGCTGATTGGATACTTGCATTAACGAGCAGGTGTACAGGTGTACATAATAAAGTGGAACACTGAACAGTCACGGGAAAAAACATAAATTAAACATAAATTATATGGATTTTTTGATAAGAAAAAACACAATTAAAACAAATGAAGTCCTTTTTAGTAATCAAAGTCGTCCAAGTACTCTTATGCTGCTGTGTGTAGGGTTGTGCCAGTTCATTTAAGAACTGAATGATTGAAGGGAAGTAACTGTTCTTCAGTCTGGTTATATGCATCTCCTTGCTAATATTTTTTTGAGTACCTGACTTTGGCATGGATGAAGAATAGTTTTGATATCACTTTACAAGTCATTTTGATTCCTGTAAAGCAGAAAGGAAAGTCACACATTTCTAATCTCCCAGAACCTGGGATGACTCTGCCAAAGCTTCACCTTGAAGCTGTCTAAATTTAACGGCTTGTAGATTAATATCTCAGGATAGTATTTACTCATGTTTTCTATGAAAGTAAACCTCAAAGGAATTTTAAGGTAAAATTTGTTGAGATTAGGGAGTAACAGAAAACAAATTGGCTGATGAACTGAAACTGAAAAATGGAAAGTGCTAGAATTTAAAGGTGGCACGGCAGCTGAAACAAAAGGATGGAAGGCACATCACGGTGATGCAGCATTTAGTGTGACGCTATTACAGCTTGACACATTCCAGATGTTGGAGTTCAATGCCTGTGCAGTCTATAAGGAGTTTGTACGATCCCCCCTTG
Organism: Mobula hypostoma; assembly: GCF_963921235.1. Taxonomy (NCBI): domain Eukaryota; kingdom Metazoa; phylum Chordata; class Chondrichthyes; order Myliobatiformes; family Myliobatidae; genus Mobula; species Mobula hypostoma. The sequence continues at coordinate 16,906,027 of NC_086102.1, forward strand.
AACTGTGTGGATTTCCTCCAGCTGCTTCAGTCTTCTCTCACATTCCTGAAACATAACGCTTAGTAGGTTAATTGATTGTTGTAAATTGTCCTGTGGTTAGGCAAGTGTTAAATAGATGGGTTGCTGGGTGGAGTGGCTCATTGGGCCAGAAGGGACTGCTCCACATTGCATTTCTGAATAAAACAAAATGTTTCAAATAAGGTCCATAAGCTATTTTGTATGAACACCTAACTTTTTAACATTCCAGGCACTCACCACTTTCTGTGTAAAGAAACTTGTCCCTCACATCTCTCGCATGCCCTCTGGAATTAGACATTTCAGCCCTGAGAGAAAGATACTGTCTACCTCCACAAAATGGAAGATCCTGATGAAGGGTCTTGGTCAAAACGTCAAATGTTTAATTTCCATAGATGTTGCCTGACCTAGAGTTTCTCCAGCATTTCGTGTCTTTTGCAGATTTTCTCATGTTTATGATACTGTCTATCCATGCTATTTATGCCTCACATAACCCTATAAACCTCTATCAGATCTCCCCCTCAACCTCTGTCATTGCAGCAAAAATAACCCAAGTTTTTGCCAACCTCTTGCTGTAGCACATGCCCTCTAATCCCAGCAGCATCCTGGTGTGGTAAACCATATATATATATGTTGTAACTGGGTTACCTGTCTGGACACGCCCCTCTGCTGACTGCTCCTGTGGCTCCTCCCACCGATCCCTGAATAAAGGTGATTGCGCCATTGCTCCTCCTTCTCAGTCCAGGGGCAGATCCTCAGCATGATGGAGGTCGCATTTTACTGCTAATAAAAGCCTTTCAGTATTTACTCTACTTCCAGTCTTTTGGAGTTATTGATGGTGCATCACCTCTTCTGCACTCATTCCACAGCCTTGACATCCTTCCTATAATGCGGTGACCAGAAATGTTTGCAATACTCTAGATGTGGCCTAACTAGAGTCTTATAAAGCTGCAACATAAGTTCCTGGCTTTTGAACTCAATGCATTGACTAATAAAAGCAAGCATGTGCCAATGGAGGAGAATAAATCTCCTTCTGAAAAACCCCTGAAGTATTCTGAAATTATCCAGAAACATTTCACTTCATAGATGCTTCCTGACCTGCTGCATTCCTCCAGCTTTTTGTGTGTGTTGCTCCGCATGAAGCCATGCCCTTTGACCAATCAAAATTAAAGTGAGCATCAAACGCCCATTTGCTAATCACCTTAAATCAGTAACTTCCGGTATTCAACACATTAGCGACAAGAATCAGTTTGCTTATTTCCTTTACCTTCAAAATTCTAAACACTGCTGAATCTCTTATTTGTCTTCTGTAACTTTGGTCATGGTATTGGCATTTGAATTGGTCATTATTGTCATATGTACCAAGATACAATGAAAAGCTTACTTCACATACTGCTTATATCATCACACAGTGCATTGAGCTAGAATAAGGTAGAACAAGAACCATGCAGAATGAAGTGTAAAAGCTACCAAAGAAGGGTATGTTGCTCTACTTTATTGTTCTGTGCTGTACATTCTGTGTTCGAGGAGGTCAATAAGCCCAAACGTACCCTTGAAAAGGCTAGACAATTAATTTCACTCTGCCACTTACTCTGAAGCGCCATGAATCCTTCATTTTCCGGATATCAGAATCAGGTTTACTATCACAAACATATGTCATGAAATTTGTTGTTTTGCACCAAAGTGCAATACATTAAAATAACTATAGTTGCAATAATAAATATAACAGTACATTTAAAAAATTAAATTAAATTAGTGCAAAGAGAGAGAAAAAATAATGAGGTAGATCATTCAGTAATCTGATGGGGGAGGGGAAGAACTTGTTTCTGAAATGGTGAGTGTGTGTCTACAGACTTCTGTACCTCCTCCCTGATGGAGTGTAACATTCTAAGCGTCACATTGTTTGAGAATAGTCAGATAATTAATTAATCATTAGCTCCTGTGGGAAGAAGATAGCTGAGTTCCCGACAAAATGAAAGATGAAATAATCCCAAGGATCCTCTCTGTATAGTTCAATATGCAACCTTATCTGACCTCACTCTAATGTTCTTAATTCACAGTCGTGCCCTTTTGTTTTGGACTTCCTACAAATAACGTCTGAGAGAGTTTCATTTATCTTATTCCCAGGTTCTGTTTCTCTCAGACTTCACTCTGTGAATGACTGTTGCTGGGGTCTGTCAGAGCAGCCTTCCTCTGCCTGCACTGAGCTGCTGTTTCCTCTTGATGACTTATTGAAGCCAGTAAGATCCTACCAGGGTAGATGTTGGGGATGAAAAAAATGAGATATAGTTAACTCAGAGGGTCTGAGCACATGAGACAAGCTGCCAGCACAATTGGTGCAGGCACGCTCAATTTCAGCGTCAAAGAGAAGGTTGGATAGGTAAATGGATGCTAGGGCTATGGAGGGCTATGGTACCAGTGCAGGTAGTTTGAACTAGATGGGCTGATGTGCCTGTTTCTGTACCATACTTATCTATGGCTTTATGACTCTATAAAGAATGACCATTTAAACTTTGGGATTTCTTGTCTCAGAGGGTGGTGAATCACTAAAATTCTCTAGCAGAGTAGAGTATGGAGTCCAGATCACTGGAAGCATTTAAAGAAAGACCAGGGAACTGAGGACTACAGGGAGCTGACATATGAGTAGTTGAGGCCTGGGGCAGATCAGCCAACGATCAAACTGAACGGTGGGACCAACTCCTAGTCTTTATTTGTCATATTGTTATGTCTTAGTGTCACCCTTCTTACCTCATGATCCTTGGAAAGCAACAAGGGGAGAGGAGAAGTAAAAGAGGATGTCAAAGGCAACAGAACCATTCCCTGGACTTAAATGCATGCAACTGCATAGCCTTGCCAATTGAATATTTAGACCTGACACCTCATTACAGACAGATGTAATCTAGAAAGGGGAAAAGTGAGGCGGTCCTGAGGAGAGAATATAGGGAGTTAGGTAAAAAGCTGAAAAGTGGACCTGCAGAGTAATATCTGGATTGTTCCCTGTGTCACACACCTGTGAGGGTAAAAATAGGACTATTTGCCAGATGGCTGAGGAATTGGCGCGGGGAGGGTGTTCAGATTTCTGGATCATTGGGATCTCTTCTGGGGAAGGTATGATCTGTACAAAAAGAACAGGTTACACCTGAACCTGAGAGGTACCAATATCTTTGCAGACAGGTGTGCCGGAGCTGTTGGGGAAGGCTGAAACTAATTTAGTTTATATATAATTCAGCAGGGATGAAGGCAAAACAGCAATGGCTGGAGTTTCTAGGAGCAATTCGGAAGGCACAGATAGAAATGTCGCCAAGATAAAAAATTATTCGATTGAGAGGATGAGACAACCGTGGCTGACAAGGGAATTCAAAGAAAAGAAAAAGAGGGGGAAGTTGGCGGATTGGGAAGCATTTAAAAACTAACAGAAGGCAACAAACAAAAGCTATGAGAAGAAAACGGATGAAATATGAAGGTAAACCAGACAATAATATAAAAGAGAATATCAAAAGCTTTTTCAGATATATAAAGAGTAAAAGAGAGATGAGAGCAGAGATCTAATCTCTCTCTTCTCTCTCTCTATCTATCTACCAATCTTTGATCTCTCTCTCCTCTCTCCTCTCCCTCACCCCTATTTCTCTCTCTCTCTCACACACACACACACACACACACACACACACTCACAGATGGACAGTAGTTTTTTTGATGGTCTCTAGATCAAGGTCTCTTTGGAGGCTTTGCTATTGCTTGCATGGGTGGCAGAGGGATTTGGTGTATTTGCTGCAGCAGTGGGGGGAAGGGGAGAAAGAGGGCCGATGCTTTTATTGCCTCTTCGACATGGGGGGGAGACTTTGGGGTTCTGATGTCTCTATCATTCATTCTTTGCTTTTTTCTGTTTTGTGAATGTCTGTGAAGAGTAGGAATTTCATGTTCTATACTGTAGACGTTCTCTAAAATTAAATAGAACCATTCAACCATTAAGCCATTGCCCAAAATTCACATCATTCCACAGAGGTGCATGGGAGAGCATCCTAACAAGCTGCAACGTTATCTGGTGTGGAAGCTGCACTGCAGCAGACAGGAAGGCTCTGAAACGGGTAGTCAAAACTGCCTAAGCTGACAACGATCTACCCGCCATCAAGGACATACGGTACTGTGCAAAAGCCCTGGGCATATATATATATATAGATAGATAGATAGCTAGGGTGTTTGCACAGTATTGTATTTGTCAATGTAGAGCAGAGAGCAAGTTTGTAAATCTAGTGGGAGCAAAGGATGTTGGAGGTGGCGAGGGCGGTGTGGGACAGTTGGCTGAGAAGGAATGCCAGGGGTAGGATTAGCACTCTCTGGTGTTTCCTGCTCTGTCCCCTCTTCCTTCCCCTTTTTCTCCAACTCAACCTGCTCGTGGACTGTTTGTCCCATTCTCATCAGGGAGGAGGCTACAAAGCATGCAAAAAAACAACTAAAGTTAAAGTTCAAACTGACTTTATTATCAAAGTACAGATATGTCACCATACACAACCCTGATACGTATTTTCTTGTGGGCATACACAATAAAGCCAATAACCATATAGAATCAATGAAAGACCAACTGGACATACAATCAGTGTATAAAAGACAGCAAACTGTGCAAATACAAAAAGGAAAAGAAATAAAATTAATAATAAATAAGCAATCAATATCAAGAACATGAGATGCAGAGTACTTGAATGTGAGCCTGTACATAGTGGGAACATTTCAGTGATGGGGCAAGTGAAGTTAATGAAGTTATCCCCTTTGGTTCAGGAGCCTGATGACTGAGGGGTAATAACTCGTAGAATATAGAACATAGAATAGTACAGCACAGTACAGGCCCTTCGGCCCACAATGTTGTGCTGACCCTCAAACCCTGCCTCCCATATAAGCCCCCACCTTAGATTCCTCCATATACCTGTCTAGTAGTCTCTTAAACTTCACTAGTGTATCTGCCTCCACCACTGACTCAGGCAGTGCATTCCACGCACCAACCACTCTCTGAGTAAAAAACCTTCCTCTAATATCCCCCTTGATCTTCCCACCCCTTACCTTAAAGCCATGTCCTCTTGTATTGAGCAGTGGTGCCCTGGGGAGGAGGCGCTGGCTATCCACTCTATCTATTCCTCTTTTTATCTTGTACACCTCTATCATGTCTCCTCTCATCCTCCTTCTCTCCAAAGAGTAAAGCCCTAGCTCCCTTAATCTCTAATCATAATCCATACTCTCTAAACCAGGCAGCATCCTGGTAAATCTACTCTGTACCCTTTCCAATGCTTCCACATCCTTCCTATAGTGAGGTGACCAGAAATGGACACAGTACTCCAAGTGGGGCCTAACCAGAGTTTTATAGACCTGCATCATTACATCGCGACTCTTAAACTCTATCCCTCGACTTATGAAAGCTAACACCCCATAAGCTTTCTTAACTACCCTATCCACCTGTGAGGCAACTTTCAGGGATCTGTGGACATGTACCCCGAGATCCCTCTGCTCCTCCACACTACCAAGTATCCTGCCATTTACTTTGTACTCTGCCTTGGAGTTTGTCCTTCCAAAAGTGTACCACCTCACACTTCTCCGGGTTGAACTCCATCTGCCACTTCTCAGCCCACTTCTGCATCCTATCAATGTCTCTCTGCAATTTTTGACAATCCTCTACACTATCTACAACACCACCAACCTTTGTGTCGTCTGCAAACTTGCCAACCCACCCTTCTACTCCCGCAACACACATCAAAGTTGCTGGTGAATGCAGCAGGCCAGGCAGCATCTGTAGGAAGAGGTGCAGTCAACGTTTCAGGCCGAGACGCTTCGTCAGGACTAACTGAAGGAAGAGTGAGTAAGGGATTTGAAAGTTGGAGGGGGAGGGGGAGATCCAAAATGATAGAAGAAGACAGGAGGGGGAGGGATAGAGCCAAGAGCTGGACAGGTGATAGGCAAAAGGGGATACGAGAGGATCATGGGACAGGAGGTCCGGGAAGAAAGACAAGGGGGTGGGGGACCCAGAGGATGGGCAAGAGGTATATTCAGAGGGACAGAGGGAGAAAAAGGAGAGTGAGAGAAAGAATGTGTGCATAAAAATAAGTAACAGATGGGGTACGGGGGGAGGTTGTGCCTTAGCGGAAGTTAGAGAAGTCGATGTTCATGCCATCAGGTTGGAGGCTACCCAGACGGAATATAAGGTGTTGTTCCTCCAACCTGAGTGTGGCTTCATCTTTACAGTAGAGGAGGCCATGGATAGACATGTCAGAATAGGAATGGGATGTGGAATTAAAATGTGTGGCCACTGGGAGATCCTGCTTTCTCTGGCGGACAGAGTGTAGATGTTCAGCAAAGCGGTCTCCCAGTCTGCGTCGGGTCTCGCCAATATATAAAAGGCCACATCGGGAGCACCGGACGCAGTATATCACCCCAGTCGACTCACAGGTGAAGTGTTGCCTCACCTGGAAGGACTGTTTGGGGCCCTGAATGGTGGTAAGGGAGGAAGTGTAAGGGCATGTGTAGCACTTGTTCCGCTTACACGGATAAGTGCCAGGAGGGAGATCAGTGGGGAGGGATGGGGGGGACGAATGGACAAGCGAGTTAGAAACATAGAAACATAGAAAATAGGTGCAGGAGTAGGCCATTCGGCCCTTCGAGCCTGCACCGCCATTTATTATGATCATGGCTGATCATCCAACTCAGAACCCCGCCCCAGCCTTCCCTCCATACCCCCTGACCCCTGTAGCCACAAGGGCCGTATCTAACTCCCTCTTAAACATAGCCAATGAACTGGTCTCAACAGTTTGCTGTGGCAGAGAATTCCACAGATTCACCACTCTCTGCGTGAAGAAGTTTTTCCTAATCTCGGTCCTAAAAGGCTTCCCCTCTATCCTCAAACTGTGACCCCTTGTTCTGGACCTCCCCAACATCGGGAACAATCTTCCCGCATCTAGCCTGTCCAATCCCTTTAGGATCTTATACGTTTCAATCAGATCTCCCCTCAATCTTCTAAATTCCAACGAGTACACGCCCAGTTCATCCAGTCTTTCTTCATATGAAAGACCTGCCATCCCAGGAATCAATCTGGTGAACCTTCTTTGTACTCCCTCTATGGCAAAGATGTCTTTCCTCAGATTAGGGGACCAAAACTGCACACAATACTCCAGGTGTGGTCTCATCAAGGCCCTGTACAACTGCAGTAGTACCTCCCTGCTCCTGTACTCAAATCCTCTCGCTATAAATGCCAGCATACCATTCGCCTTTTTCACCGCCTGCTGTACCTGCATGCCCACTTTCAATGACTGGTGTATAATGACACCCAGGTCTCGTTGCACCTCCCCTTTTCCTAATCGGCCACCATTCAGATAATAATCTGTTTTCCTATTTTTGCCACCAAAGTGGATAACTTCACATTTATCCACATTAAATTGCATCTGCCATGAGTTTGCCCACTCACCCAACCTATCCAAGTCACCCTGCATCCTCTTAGCATCCTCCTCACTGCTAACACTGCCACCCAGCTTCGTGTCATCCGCAAACTTGGAGATGCTGCATTTAATTCCCTCATCCAAGTCATTAATATATATTGTAAACAACTGAGGTCCCAGCACTGAGCCTTGCGGTACCCCATTAGTTACCGCCTGCCATTCTGAAAAGGTCCCGTTTATTCCCACTCTTTGCTTCCTGTCTGCTAACCAATTCTCCACCCACACCAATACCTTACCCCCAATACCGTGTGCTTTAAGTTTGCACACTAATCTCCTGTGTGGGACCTTGTCAAAAGCCTTTCGAAAATCCAAATATACCACATCCACTGGTTCTCCCCTATCCACTCTACTAGTTACATCCTCAAAAAATTCTATGAGATTCGTCAGACATGATTTTCCTTTCACAAATCCATGCTGACTTTGTCCGATCATTTCACCGCTTTCCAAATGTGCTGTTATCACATCCTTGATAACTGACTCCAGCAGTTTCCCCACCACCGACGTTAGGCTAACCGGCCTATAATTCCCCAGTTTCTCTCTCCCTCCTTTTTTAAAAAGTGGGGTTATATTAGCCACCCTCCAATCCTCAGGAACTAGTCCAGAATCTAACAAATTTTGAAAAATTATCACTAATGCATCCACTATTTCTTGGGCTACTTCCTTAAGCACTCTAGGATGCAGACCATCTGGCCCTGGGGGTTTATCTGCCTTCAATCCCTTCAATTTACCTAACACCACTTCCCTACTAACATGTATTTCACTCAGTTCCTCCATCTCACTGGACCCTCTGTCCCTTACTATTTCTGGAAGATTATTTATGTCCTCCTTAGTGAAGACAGAACCAAAGTAATTATTCAATTGGTCTGCCATGTCCTTGCTCCCCATAATCAATTCACCTGTTTCTGTCTGCAGGGGACCCCCCAACCATTCTAGTTTAAAGTCACCTCAGTAGCCCCCGCTAATCTCCCTGCCAGGATATTGGTCCCCCTAGGATTCAAGTGTAACCCGTCCTTTTTGTACAGGTCACGCCTGCGCCAAAAGAGGTCCCAATGATCCAAAAACTTGAATCCCTGCCCCCTGCTCCAATCCCTCAGCCACGCATTTATCCTCCACCTCATCGCATTCCTAGTCTCACTGTCGCGTGGCACAGGCAGTAATCCCGAGATTACTACCTTTGCGGTCCTTTTTCTCAACTCCCTTCCTAGCTCCCTATATTCTCCTTTCAGGACCTCATCCCTTTTCCTACCTATGTCATTGGTACCTATATGTACCACGAGTTGCGTAGGGAGCAATCCCTGTGGAATGCAGGGGCGGGGGGAGGGAAAGATGTGCTTAGTGGTGGGATCCCGTTGGAGGTGGCGGAAGTTACGGAGAATAATATGTTGGACCCGGAGGCTGGTGGGGTGGTAGGTGAGGACCAGGGGAACCCTATTCCTAGTGTGGTGGTGGGAGGATGGAGTGAGAGCAGATGTACGTGAAATGGGGGAGATGCGTTTAAGAGCAGAGTTGATAGTAGAGGAAGGGAAACCCCTTTCTTTAAAAAAGGAAGACATCTCCCTCGTCCTAGAATGAAAAGCCTCATCCTGAGAGCAGATGCGGCGGAGACGGAGGAATTGCGAGAAGGGGATGGCGTTTTTGCAAGAGACAGGGTGAGAAGAGGAATAGTCCAGATAGCTGTGAGAGTCAGTAGGCTTATAGTAGACATCAGTGGATAAGCTGTCTCCAGAGACAGAGACAGAAAGATCTAGAAAGGGGAGGGAGGTGTCGGAAATGGACCAGGTAAACTTGAGGGCAGGGTGAAAGTTGGGGGCAAAGTTAATAAAGTCAACGAGTTCTGCATGCGTGCAGGAAGCAGCGCCAATGCAGTTGTCGATGTAGCGAAGGAAAAGTGGGGGACAGATACCAGAATAGGCACGGAACATAGATTGTTCCACAAACCCAACAAAAAGGCAGGCATAGCTAGGACCCATACGGGTGCCCATAGCTACACCTTTAGTTTGGAGGAAGTAGGAGGAGCCAAAGGAGAAATTATTAAGAGTAAGGACTAATTCCGCTAGACGGAGCAGAGTGGTGGTAGAGGGGAACTGATTAGGTCTGGAATCCAAAAAGAAGCGTAGAGCTTTGAGACCTTCCTGATGGGGGATGGAAGTATATAGGGACTGGACATCTATGGTGAAAATAAAGCGGTGGGGGCCAGGGAACTTAAAATCATCGAAAAGTTTAAGAGCGTGAGAAGTGTCACGAACATAGGTCGGAAGGGATTGAACAAGGGGTGATAAAACCATGTCGAGGTATGCAGAAACGAGTTCGGTGGGGCAGGAGCAAGCTGAGACAATAGGTCGGCCAGGACAGGCAGGTTTGTGGATCTTGGGTAGGAGGTAGAAACGGGAAGTGCGAGGTGTGGGAACTATAAGGTTGGTAGCAGTGGATGGGAGATCCCCTGAGCGGATAAAGTCGGTGATGGTGTGGGAGACAATGGCCTGGTGCTCCTTAGTGGGGTCACGATCGAGGGGTAAATAAGAGGAGGTATCCGCGAGTTGTCGCTGTGCCTCGGCAAGGTAGAGGTCAGTACGCCAGACTACAACAGCACCCCATTTATTGGCGGGTTTAATAATAAGGTTAGGATTAGTGCGGAGGGAGTGGAGAGCAGAGCGTTCCGAAGGAGTGAGGTTGGAATGGGGACAAGGTGCGGTGAAGTCGAGATGGTTGATGTCCCATTGGCAATTAGCGATAAAGAGATCCAGAGCAGGCAGAAGACCAGAGCGGGGTGTCCATGAAGAAGAGGAGGGTTGAAGATGGGAGAAGGGGTCATCGGTGGGGGTGGAAGAGTCCTTGCCGAAGAAGTAGGCTCGGAGACGGAGACGGCGGAAGAAAAGTTCCGCATCATGGCGAACATGGAACTCGCTGAGGTGTGGGCGAAGGGGGACAAACATGAGGCCCTTACTGAGAACAGAGCGTTCTGCCTCCGACAGTTGAAGGTTGGAGGGGATGGTAAAGACCCCCACATCCAGGTGGTTAATAAAAATCACGAAAAGTAGAGGTCCCAAAACAGATCCTTGTGGGACACCACTAGTCACAATCCTCCAATCTGAATGTACTCCCTCCACCACCACCCTCTGCCTTCTGCAGGCAAGCCAATTCTGAATCCACCTGGCCAAACTTCCCTGGATCCCATGCCTACTAACTTTCTGAATAAGCCTACCGTGTAGAACCTTGTCAAATGCCTTACTAAAATCCATATAGATCACATCCACTGCACTACCCTCATCTATATGCCTGGTCACCTCCTCAAAGAACTCTATCAGGCTTGTTAGACACGATCTGCCCTTCACAAAGCCGTGCGGACTGTCCCTGATCAGACCATGATTCTCTAAATGCCTATAGATCCTATCTCTAAGAATCTTTTCCAACAGCTTTCCCACCACAGACGTAAGGCTCACTGGTCCATAATTACCCGGACTATCCCTACTACCTTTTTTGAACAAGGGAACAACATTTGCCTCCCTCCAATCCTCCGGTACCATTCCCATGGACAACGAGGACATAAAGATCCTAGCCAGAGGCTCAGCAATCTCTTCTCTCGCCTTGTGGAGCAGCCTGGGTAATATTCCGTCAGATACATTATCTGTCCTAATGTATTTTAACAACTCCAACACCTCCTCTCCCTTAATATCAACATGCTCCAGAACATTAACCTCACTCATATTGTCCTCACCATCATCAAGTTCCCTCTCATTGGTGAATACCGAAGAGAAGTATTCATTGAGGACCTCGCTCACTTCCACAGCCTCCAGGCACATCTTCCCACCTTTATATCTAATCGGTCCTACCTTCACTCCTGTCATCCTTTTTTTCTTCACATAATTGAAGAATGCCTTGGGGTTTTCCTTTACCCTACTCGCCAAGGCTTTCTCATGCCCCCTTCTTGCTCTTCTCAGCCCCTTCTTAAGCTCCTTTCTTGCTTCCCTATATTCCTCAATAGACCCATCTGATCCTTGCTTCCTAAACCTCATGTATGCTGCCTTCTTCCACCTGACTAGATTTTCCATCTCACTTGTCACCCATGGTTCCTTCACCCTACCATTCTTTATCTTCCTCACCGGGGCAAATTTATCCCTTACATCCCGTAAGAGATCTCTAAACATCGACCACATGTCCATAGTACATTTCCCTGCAAAAACTTCATCCCAATTCACACCCGCAAGTTCTAGCCTTATAGCCTGATAATTTGCCTTTCCCCAATTAAAAACTTTCCTGTCCTCTTCGATTCTATCCTTTTCCATGATAATTATAAAGGCCAGGGAACAGTGATGGTCACTGTCCCCCAGATGCTCACCCACTGAGAGATCTGTGACCTGACCCGGTTCATTACCTAGTACTAGATCTAGTATGGCATTCCCCCTGGTCAGCCTGTCCACATACTGTAACAGGAATCCATCCTGGACACACTTAACAAACTCTGCCCCATCTAAACCCTTGGAACTAATCAGGTGCCAATCAATATTAGGGAAGTTAAAGTCACCCATGATAACAACCCTGTTATTTTTGCACCTTTCCAAAATCTGCCTCCCAATCTGCTCCTCTGTATCTCTGCTGCTACCAGGGGGGTTATAGAATACCCCCAGTAGAGTAACTGCTCCCTTCCTATTCCTGACTTCCACCCATATTGACTCAAAAGAGGATCCTGCTACATTACCCACCCTTTCTGTAGCTATAATAGTATCCCTGACCAGTAATGCCACCCCTCCTCCCCTTTTTCCGCCCTCTCTATCCCTTTTAAAGCACTGAAATCCAGGAATATTGAGAATCCATTCCTGCCCTGGTGCCAGCCAAGTCTCTGTAATGGCCACTACATCATAATTCCATGTATGTACCCAAGCTCTCAGTTCATCACCTTTGTTCCTGATGCTTCTTGCATTGAGGTACACACATTTCAGCCCTTCTACCTTACTGTCTTTACACCGTTTATTCTGCTTATTCTTCCTGAACCTGGTGGCATGAGTCCTGAGGCTCCTGTACCTTCTTCCTGATGGCTGTGGCGGGGAGAGAGCATGCCCTGGCTAGTGGGGGTCCCTGATGATGGAGCTGCTTTCCTGCAGCAGTGCTCCATGTAGACGTGCTCAGTGGTGGAGAGGACTTTACCTCTAATAGACTGGGCAATATCCACTGCTTCTTGTAGGATTTCCCATTCCAGGGCATTAGTGTTTCCATACCAGGCTGTGATACAGCCAGTCACTGTACTGTCCACCACACATCGATAGAGGTTTCAGAACCAGTCTCAAAAAACAGTTACTTTCACCAAGCAGTAAGGCTGATCAACATCTTCACCCACCAGCCCACCCCACCACACCCTCAACCACCACTACTTTATTTCCTGTCAGTCACCTTATGTACAAAGACTCCTGTGCTTAGCGTCACTATATGGACTTACAATCAATATATGCATATAAGCTATCTTCTATAGTTATATTTATTGTCCTCTTATCTTATTGTGTTTGATTTCGGACTGCATTAAAGCCAGAGTAACAATTGTTTCATTCTCCTTTACACTTGTGTAGTGGAAATGACAAGCAATCTTGAATCTTGAATCTTGTACTAGCTGTAGTTTAGAAGAATGAGAGGGGATCTCATTGAAACATACTAGATAGTAAAAGGTCTGGATGAAGTGGATGCAGAGAGGATGTTTTCTACAGTGGGGAAGTCTAGGACTGGAGGACACAGCCTCAGAATAGAGCAGGGGTTCCCAAACTGGGGTCCATGGCATAAAAAAGGTTAGCAACCTTTGGAATAGAGAGATGTCCATTTAGAACAGAGATGAGGAGGAATTTCTTTAGCCAGAGGTTAGTTAATCTGAGGGATTCTTTGCCACACGTGGCTGTGGAGACCAAGTCATTGGGGATATTTAAAGCTGAGGTTGATAAGTTCTTGATTAGTCAGGACATCAAAGGTTATGGCAAGAAGGCAAGAGAATTGGTTTGAAAGGTATAACAAATCAGCCATGGTGGAATGTTGGAGCAGACTTGATGGGCCGAATGGCCTAATTCTGCTCCTATGTATTATGGTCTGATGGTCTAGATTAGATTTATGTATTAATTACATGTGCATCAAAACGTACAGTGAAATGGGCCATTAGTGTTAACAGCCAACACACGAAAATACGTGCTGGGGGCAGCCCATAAGTGTCACCATACATTCCAGCGCTAACATAGCATGCCCACAACATTCAGCAGGACAACGTGCAGCCAACATACAACAAGAGGTTAGACAGAGTGCAATGTAGATTCACACAATTTATTGCTGCGAATAATCATTTGAAAGAAAGTAAAGCTGACTGGGCCTCTTTCAGTCTAGAGTTTAGCAGCGGTGATTGCACTGAAACATACGGCATTAGAGCGTATGATGTAGGAGCAGAATTAGGCCATTTGGCCCATGGAGTCTGCTCTGCCATTTCATAATGGTGGATTGATTTCCCTCTCAATCCCAATCCCCTGCCTTCTCCCTGATAAGACTTTGGGCTTGACTGCAGCAATCTGAATCAGAGTCAGGTTTTAATATCACTGGCATAGAGAAACATAGAAAAGCTACAGCACAATCTAAGTCTTTCGGCGCACAATGCTGTGCCGAACATGTACTTAATTCAGAATTACCTAGGGTTAACCATAGCCCTCTATTTTTCTAGGCTCCATGTACCTATCCAGGAGTCTCTTAAAAGACCCTATCGTATCCGCCTCCACCACCGTCGCTGGCAGTCCATTCCACGCACTCACCACTCTCTGTGGAAAAAAATTTACCCCTGACATCTCCTCTGTACTACTTCCCAGCACCTTAAAACTGTGCCCTCTCGTGTTAGCCATTTCAGCCTGGGAAAGAGCTTCTGACTATCCACATGACCAATGCCTCTCATCATCTTATACACTTCTATCAGGTCACCTTTCACCCTCCGCCACTCCAGAGAGAAAAGGCCAAGTTCGCTCAACCTATCCTCATAAGGCATGTTCCCCAATCCAGGCAACATCCTTGTAAATCTCCTCCGCACCCTTTCTATAGTTTCCACATCCTTCCTGTAGTGACGTGACCAGAACTGAACACAGTACTCCAAGTGGGGTCTGACCAGGGTCCTATATATAGCTGTAACGTTACCTCTCGGCTCTTAAACTCAGTCCCACGGTTGATGAAGGCCAATGGACCATATGCCTTCTTAACCACAGAGTCAACCTGCGCAGCTGCTTTGTGTGTCCTATGGACTCGGACCCCAAGGTCCCTCTGATTCTCCACACTGCCAAAAGTCTTACCATTAATGCTATATTCTGCCATCATAGTTGACCTACCAAAATGAACCACCTCACACTTATCTAGGTTGAACTCTATCTGCCACTTCTCAGCCCAGTTTTGCATCCTATTGATGTCCCACTGTAACCTCTGACAGCCCCCCACACGTTCCATAACACTACCCCCAACCTTTGTATCATCAGCAAATTTACTAACCCATCTCTCTACTTCCTCATCCAGGTCATTTATGAAAATCATGAAGAGAAGGGGCAAGGCACACCACTGGTCACTGACCTCCATGCAGAATATGACCCATCTACATATTCATAGAATTTGTTGTCTTTGCTGCAGCAGTACAATGACATACATATTAATAGGAAAAATATATGAATTACGTTAAGTATATATATTAAATAGTTAAATTAAATAAGTAGTGCAAGAATAAAAATAAAAAGTAATGAGGTGGTGCTCACGACTTGAGAAATTGGATGGCAGAGGGGAAGACGCTGTTCCTGAACAGAGGAGATGATATCAGTTGAGATAATGCTTGAGAGGCTCGAATCAGGACCATGCCACAGATGGAGGAATTTGGTTTTCAGAAAATATCGGTCAGCTTTGTTGCTTTCTTTGAAAGAAAGACTGAAAGAAACTGTGAGGTGAACATGACAACAAGGAAAGAATATGTAAGCACTCTGGGATTGGCCTCTTATTCTGCCATAACCATGAAGGCTGTGAACTAAGAACAGGAAAGCCAGATTAATTTAAATGGTTCTTTCCCAAAATTCATGGACAGGATATGTCAATTACCTTCATTTTATTTTATTTATTTATTTGCTTATTTATATATTGTTTATCGATTGATTGGTCTACAGCATGGAATAGGCTCTTCCAGCCCTTCGAGTCACACTGCCCAGCAACCCCCGACCTAGTCCTAGCCTAATCAAGGGACAATTTACAATGGGCAATTAACCCACCAACCAGTACGTCTTTGGGGTGTGGAAGGAAACTGGAGCACCATGTGCTTGCATAATTCTGGGGTCATCGTCACTTCACAATTGATGGGATCTTGCTGTGTAGATTTGAGCACCTGTGCTTCCCCTGGTGGCAATGCATGAAGGCACCTCATTAACTGTAGAATGATATTGTTAGTCATAAAGTAGTGACAAGCACTTTATTGATGTAATAATTTCAATTTGCCTGTCCTGCCCAGTTCTCTACGACATAATATACTCCTCTGCACTGAGCCTGCAAGTTTCAGATAGGCTGTGCAATAGATTGACTGAATGGGCAAAAGTACAGCTCATTGATTTCACTGGAGCCAATGATGAAGTCATTTGCCCTGCAGCTAAGAACAGCAGGGCAGGTGACCGGTTCTTCTCAAGTTACAAATATCTGACTTAAGTATGGTCTATACATAGAAATGAGTGTTTAAGAGACCAATAGGATGAATTTGCCATAGACACAAGAGATTCTACAGATGCTGGAAATCCAGAGAAACACACGCAAAATGCTGGAGGAACTCAGCAGGTCAGGCAGCGTCCATGGAGAGGGAATAATATATTCCACCGAGATACAACACTGGGCGGCACAGGAGGTCGTTCCTGCCTGTGGCCATCGAACTTGCAGCTCCTCCCGTGGAGGGTCAGACACCCTGAGCCAATAGACTGGTCCTGGACTTATTTTCCATCTGGCATAGTTTGCATTTTGTTGTTTGATTGTTTGTGGTTTTTGTAATGCTATATTTATGCTCTATTCTTCGTTGGTGCGGCTGTAACGAAACCCAATTTCCCTCGGGATCAATAAAGTATATCTATCTATAAACAGTTGATGCTTCGGGTCGATTCTGCTGCAGGGCTCCAGGCATTTACCGTTGTGTGGGAATTAATTTTCTGGCTCCATTTCAAAGTTGGAAGCTGTCGGGGCTGCAAACAATTCACAGGAACGGAAACCTTTTGCGACCTGGGGAGGATGTGTACTTTCCAAATGATGAAATGTTACTAACAGTGGATGCAGGGGGTTGTTAGCCTTGAGAAAAGTCATAGAAACATGAAGTCTGAGAAATAAAGCAAATTCCCACAGCTGTCGTGCAGATAGCATTCTGAATGGTATGGAGGCTCAATGTAGAGTTTGGCAATCCTGTGCAGAGTGCTATAGACTCAGCCTGATCCTTCACGGGCACCAGCATGCCCACCATCGACGACATCTAAAATTCCTCCAGAAGGCTGCATCCATCATGAAAGACCCTCTCCATCCAGGACATGCCTGCTCTCATTGCTACCATCAGGGAGGAGGTACAGGCTCCTGAAAACACATAATCAAAGTTTTAAGAACAGTTTCTTCTCCTCCACCATCAGCTTTCTCAATGGTCCATGAACCCATGAGCAGATCTCACAATTTTGTTCTCTTTTTACACTATTTACTTACACTTCCATATATTATTCAGAATCAGAATCGGGTTTAGTATCACTGGCCTATATCATGAAATTTGTTGTATTGTGGCAGCAGTACATTGCAATACATGAAAATAAATTTAGAAAACTATAAATTAGTTAAAAAAATAAAGTAAATTAGTACTGCTAATAGAGAGCAAAAATAGTGAGATAGACAATAAACCATCAGATTTCTGAATGGAAAATGAATTTATGGATTCATTGTCCATTCAGAAATCTGATGGTTTATTGTAATTTATAGTAATTTTATGCATTCCACTGTCCATGTCGTATGACATGGGAGATCACGGTCTTTCCATAAACATGATTGTTCTCAGCAAATTTTTCTACAGAAGTGGTTTGCCATTGCCTTCCTCTGGGCAAAGTCTTTACAAGACTGGTGGCACCCAGCCATTATCAATACTCTTCAAAGGCTGCCTGGTGTTAGTGGTCGCATAACTAGGACTTGTGATAGACACCAGCTGCTCATACAACCATCCACCACCTGCTCCCATGACTCACGAGACCCTGATCGAGGGTAAGGGTGGCTAAGCAACTGCTATACCTTGCCCAAGGGTGACCTTTACGCTTGTGAAGGGAAGGAGTGCCTTACACCTCCTTTGGTAGAGACGTATCTCCACATCACCATCCCTTCAACCATCCCTTGCTGCCACAAAACAAAAATTTCACAACATACGTCAGTGACAATGAACCTGATTCTGACTCTGATATTCAGTATGGAAACTGGCCCTTCAGGCCATCTAATCTGCACCAACCACTAATCCCATTTTAAGTCCACTTTGTTTGCTCTCCCCGCATTCTCACCAGCACCCCTCTGATTATATCATTCCCTTACTGAATTTTCAGTGGCCTGCTGATCTACCAGTATGTTTGTGATGTGGGAGGACACACGCATGATTGTTGGCCCACAGAACCCAGCCTTGAATTGTCAGAGTAATTCTGAAACCCACAAGATCACGGAGAACCTACAAACTCCACACAGACAGTACCCAAGGTCAGGACTGCATCCAACTCTCTGGCGCGTAAGGCAGCAGTTCTTCCGGCTGCACCACCACGCCACACCAAAAGTACAGAATTGATTTGCCTGAATGTTAAACACAAGGGATCCTGAGGATGCTGGAAATTCAGAACAACACACACAGAATGATGGAGGAACTCAACAGCTCAGGCGGCATCTATAGAAATGAATAAATAGTCGATGATTCAAGCTGAGACCCTTCATTTTAGAGTTAAGTTGCAAGGATATTACTTTAACCATTCTTGTATTTATTGGAATTTTGAAAATTAGAGGATAACATGATTATTTTTGTAAATGGCAAGGAAAATTACTTCCATTCGATGAAAAATTGGGCATTACCTGACAGAGTCTGAAACTAAAAACCATGCCATTCAGATTGAAGTTAGAAACCAGTGGAGGGTGATAAAGATCTGGATAATTGACCAATAAATGACAATTGATGTTGTATTAATTATTAGCTTAAAGTTAGCGTTTGACATATCTTTGCTAACTAAAGGAAAAGTGGGTCAGACGGTGATGGTGGTGGAGGTAGATACGATAGGGTCTTTTAAGAGACTCCTGGATAGGTACGTGGAGCTTAGAAAAATAGAAGCCTATGAGTAACCCTAGGTAATTTCTAAGGTAAGGACACGTTCGGCACAGCTTTGTGGGCTGAAGGGCCTGTATTGTGCTGTAGGTATTCTATTTTTCTATATTTCTAAGATTTAAGATTAGTTTTATTTTTCACATGTGCATCATAACATAGAGTGAAATGCACTGTGCGTCAATAACCAACACAGTCCGAGGATGGGCTGGGGGTAGCTCACAAGTGGCGGCATGCTTCCGTTGCCAACATAGCATGCCCACAAATTACTAACCCTAACTTGTACATCTTGGGATGTTGGGGGAAACTAGGGCACCAGGTGGAAACACATCCGCTCACAGGAAAAATGTACAAACTCCTTACAGGCGGCATGGGGATCGAACCTGTGTCACTGGCCTGTGAAGTGTTACGCTAGCCATGAATCGCTGTCATGGGAAAGCAGCATCCATCATCAGGGAACCCCACCACTCAGGAGAAGCTCTCTTCTTGCTGCTGCCATCAGCAAGAAGGTACAAGAACCTCAGGAATCACACCTCGAGGTTCAGAAACAGTTAACCCTCAACCATCAGGCCCATGAACCAGAAGGGATAACTTCACTCAACTTCCCTTGCCCCACCATTGAAATGTTCCCAAAACCAATGGACTCATTTTCAAGGACTCCTCATCTCATGTTCTCAATATTTGTTGCTTATTTATTTATTATTCTTATTTCTTTCTCTTTGTAACTGCAGTTTGTTATTCTCTGCACTCTGGTTGAATGCCTTAGTTGGTGCAGTCTTGCTGATTCTATTATGATTATTATTCCGTAGATTTATTGAGTATGCCTACAAGAAAAATGTATCTCAGGATTGTATATGGTGACATATATGCACTTTGATACTAAAATTTACTTTGAAATTTGAACTTTATGCTACTATGCTGCCCCTGGTACTTGCATTGCTGCTCCAGCGCCTATTTTCTGATTTTCCTGCATTTCTGAATGAACTAAAGTTGATCTCTTGACTCCATGATGTAGTGGGTGATGCGCAGGTTGCAGATTTGTTGGCCCACAGAATCTAGCTTTAAGTTGCCAGACCCATTCCGAAACTGTCCAACTTAGTATAACAGTGGTATCACACTGTTGGCTCAAAGTGATAATTAGAGTTCATCTCCCCAAGGATTGTGCTGTGATTGCTCCAAGCAGTGCCAGATGATGCATCTGCAGTAAGTACACCTGGCCTCTTTATTAAGTATCTCTTGTACCAAACAGTGTGGGCATATGTGGTCAAGTGGTTAAAGCATTGGACTAGCGACCTGAAGGTCATGAGTTTGAACCCCAGCCGAGGCAGCATGTTGTGTCCTTGAGCAAGGCACTTAATCACACATTGCTCTGTGACGACACTGGTGCCAAGCTGTATGGGTCCTAATGCCCTTCCCTTGGACAACATTGGTGTCGTGGAGAGGGGAGACTTGCAGCATGGGCAACTGCTGGTCTTCCATACAACCTTGCCCTGGAGAGTGAAGACTTTCCAGGCGCAGATCCATGGTCTCGCAAGACTAACGGATGCCTTTCTTCTCTTCTTCTTCTTCTTCTTCTTCTGTACCAAACAAAATGGTATCTGAGTGTATGTTTGTTACCTTCCGCTGCTGTAGCCCATCCACTTCAAGGTTTGATGTGTTGTGCATTCAGAGATCTTCTGCACACTGGTATTGTAACATGTCATTATTTGAGTTACTGTCACCTTCTTGTCAGCTTGAACCAGTATGACCTCTCTCATTAACAAGGCATTTTCACCCACATAACTGTCGCTCACTGAATGTCTATTTTCCATTTGTCATACCATCCTCTGTAAACTCCAGACACTGTTATGTCTGAAAATCTCAGGAGGTCAGTAGTTTCTGGCATAGTCAAACCACCCTGTCTGGCACCAACAATCATTCCATGGTCAAAGTCACTTAGATCACATTTCTTCTCTATAATGATGTTTGGTCTGAACAACAACTGAGCCTCTTGTCCATGTCTACATGCTTTTATACATTGAGTTCCTGCCACATGACAGGCTGATTAGATATTTGAATCAATGAGCAGGTGTACACGTGTACCTAATAAAGAGGGCACTGATTGGAGACTGTGAAAGGTGAGGTCAAGCAAGTTTACCCTCGTGATCCACTATCCAAGCTGTGATGCAAAACACAGCATAAGTGGGCTGAATGGCTTAGTCCTTTTATCCCGATCTTTCACTTTCTGTTTAACTACTTCGGCGATTAGCTCCATTGTCAGGTAGAGGAGGAAGTGAAAGTTATGTAATTAATCACGCAACAGCAGACTCGCGATTGTGTTCTCTGAATCAGTGCACCAGTCATCTTTGGGGTATTTCCAAAAATACATTGCTTTCAGTATGCCCAGACATGAAACAGGTATCTAATGTGCAGATCCAGATAGGGGAAATCAGAGTGTGTAAAAAATTACGATTAGGGATATTCCCACATCATAGAAATCTGAATATTTGTCACTTTCGCAACCCACAATTTAACGTAAATGTTTGCCACTGAATGCAAAGGAAGCAAATATTTCCCAGCCTGTAGGTTATTGACGCTGCACAGCTCAGCATGTTCACGCTGATTCTCTTGTCTGAGTTGGGGGTTAAAGATTCTTCACAAACTGCCCTCGTACAGAAAAGCCTACAAAAAGAGTGGATGTGACCCAGTCCATCATGGATAAAGCCCTCCCATCACTGGGCTCATTTACACAGAGCGCTGTCGCAGGAAAACAGCATCCATCATCAGACACCCCCACCATCCAGGCCATGCTCTCTTCTCGGTGCTGCCATCGAGATGGAAGTACAGGAGCCTCAGGACTCACACCATCAGGTTCAGGAACCATTATTAGCTCAACCATCAAACTCTTGAACCAGAGTGAATAACTTCACTGGTTCATCGCTGAACTGTTCCCAATGAACTGAGCTCACTTCCAAGGACCCTTCAGCTCATGTTCTCAATATTTATTGCTTACTTATTTATTATTATTTCTTTTCTTCTTCTTTCTTTCTATATTTGCACAATTTGTGTTTTTTTTGCACATTGGTTGTTGTCCATCCTTTTGGGTGTGGGCTTTCATTGATTCTAATGTGTTCCTTGTATTTACTATAATTGCCCACAAGAAAATGAATCTCAGGATTATATATGGTGACACCTATGTACTTTGATAATACATTTACTTTGAACTTTGACCTTCGTACTTTAGCATATTGGGGATCCTAATAAACTTCACACTGCCAGCCATGATATGACATGAACAGCCCAGATACTAACAGGAGACCAAGAGCTGTGGTTATGACCATCAGTGCTGCTTCCTCATAGATTTAACCCTTAGAGTTAAAGATGCTGGTATGGTGGGTTTGTAGACTTCAGTCAGTCACTGCTCTTGGCAAATGAAAACTTATTGCATTCAATTCCACATAACATGCTGGAGGAACTCAGCAGGTCAGGCAGCCTGCTTGCAGAGGTATGCTTTGTGCTGAGGCCCTTGATCAGGACCTGCTTTACTGTACTGTTTTACACACAAAGTAAGCTGGGTCTGAAGAGAGCAACACCGCCTTCAAGACTCTAAATTCTTCATGTCACAGCACCAGTTCAGACAACATCAGCAAGAAGGTACAAGAAGAAATTACTAACCCTAACTTGAAAAAGGAGAATAACGTGAGCTGCCTTAACGACTATCACCCGGTAGCACTCACATCGACAGTGATGAAATGCTTTGAGAGGCTGGTTATGACTAGACTGAATTCCCGCCTCAGCAAGGACCTGGACCCATTGCAATTTGCCTATCGCCACAATAGGTCGATGGCAGTCACAATCTCCATGGTTCTTCACATGGCTTTAGACCACCTGGACAACACAAATACTATGTCAGAATACCGTTCATCGACTATTGCTCAGCATTTAATACCATCATTCACACAATCCTGATTGAGAAGTTGCGGAAACTGGGCCTCTGTACCTCCCTCTGCAATTGGATCCTCGACTTCCTAACCGGAAGACCACAGTCTGTGTGGATTGGTGATAACATATCCTCCTTGCTGATGATCAACACTGGCGCACCTCAGGGGTGTGTGCTTAGCCCACTGCTCTACCCTCTGCATACACATGACTGTGTGGCTAGGCATAGCTCAAATACCATCTATAAATTTGCTGAACCGTTGTTGGTAGAATCTCAGGTGGTGACGAGGGGGCGTACAGGAGTGAGATATGCCAACTAGTGGAGTGGTGCTGCAGCAACAACCTGGCACTCAACATCAGTAAGATGAAAGAGCTGATTGTGCACTTCAGGAAGGGTAAGATGAAGGAACACATACCAATCCTCATAGAGGGATCAGAAGTGGAGGGAGTGAAAAGCTTCAAGTTCCTGTGTGTCAAGATCTCTGAGGATCTAACCTGGTCCCAACATATTGATGTAGTCATAAAGAAGGCAAGACAGCAGGCATACTTTATTAGGAGTTTGAAGAGGTTTGGCATGACTACAAATACACTAAAAAACTTCTATAGTTGTACCATAGAGAGCATTCTGACAGGCTGCATCACTGTCTGGAATGGAGGGGCTACTGTACAGGACCAAAAGAAGCTGCAGAAGGTTGTAAATCTAGTCAGCTCCATCTTGGGTACTAGCCCACGAAGTACCCAGGACATCTTCAGGGAGCGACGTCTCAGAAAGGCAGCGTCTATTATTAACGACATCCAGCGCCCAGGGCATGCCTTTTTCTCACTGTTACCATCAGGTAGGAGATACAGAAGCCTGAAGGCACACACTCAGCAATTCTGGAACAGCTTCTTTCCCTCTGCCACATGATTCCTGAATGGACATTGAAGCTTTGGACACTACCTCACTTTTTTTAATATACGGTAATTCTGTTTTTGCACATTTTTTTGAATCTATTCAATATATGTAATTGATTTACTTGTTTATTTATTATTATGTCTTTTCTCTCTCTCTGCTAGATTATGTATTGCATTGAACTGCTGCTGCTAAATTAACAAATTTCACATCACATGCCGGTGATAATAAACCTGATTCTGATTCCCATGACCATGATTGCTCTTGGCAAATTTTTCCACAGAAGCTGTTGCTGTTGTCTTCTTCTGGGCAGTGTCTTTACGAGACGGGTGACCCCAGTCATCATCAATACTCTTCAGAGAGTGTGTGCCTGGCGTCAATTGTCAACCTGCTCTCACGGCTTGATGTGACCCTGTTCGGGGAGGGGGGAGACGTAAGCAGGAGTTACACCTTCCCCAAGGGTGAAGAAGTGCCTTACACCTCCCTTGGTAGAAGCATATCTCCACCCCGCCACCCATCCAAGGGTGGAACCTGTCACAGTAAGAAGATCAATAGTTGTGGGGGGGAAAGCGAAGAGAATGTGGCACCATCAGTCTTCAAATGATGACAGTCAGGAGCGTGGGCTATATTATTTTTTGTAACTGCAGGTTTTTTTTTGCTATCATAACAATATGTGCTGTGTGACTGCTTGTACTGTGTTTTGTACCTTGGCCCATAGAATGCTGCTTTGCTTAGTTATAACAAAACTTGTGTATAGTTGAACGACAATTAATCTTGACATTGAACTTGAACTCGAAGATGCTCTACCCAAAAAAAACTTGCTCTTCAGTCTGTCACTAGCTTTAAGTTTCAAATATCCTTTCGGAAAACTGTGAGAGAGCTTTGAGCTTTGTAACCCTGGGTGACCTATTAGTCACCTCATTTTGAGCTGGTGCCACTCGGGAGGCAATGATGTTTGATTAATGACCTGAATTGCTGGGTCAACTAGTTGGTGCGCCTTGAGCACCAGGAAAGAATAAAAAGTCTTTAGAAAGAACTGTAAAGTTGTTACTGCCTGGTGACTATTTGGCCCATCGGGTTTATGCCAACTTCTGCTACAGCCTCATTAAGGTTAATGGGTTGGAAAACAAGGCAAAAAAATAAATCAGCAATCGCTTATAGATTTTTTTTTAAACTTAATGGTCTTATCTTTCTAAAGGTCTTTCCTTGTATCAACAATTTAGAATTTTGGTTGCTTTCTTTCAGCTACAACTTAGAAACATAGAAACCCTACAGCACCATACTGGCCCTTTGGCCGACAAAACTGTGCCGAATATGTCCTTACCTTAGAAATTACCTAGGGTTGCCCATAGCCCTCGATTTTTTAAGCTCCATGTACCTCTCCAGGAGTTTCTTAATAGACCCTATTGTATCTGCCTCCACCACCGTCGCTGGCAGCCCATTCCACGCACTCACCACTCTCTGTGTAAAAAACTTACCCCTGACATCTCCTCTGTACCTACTGCCAAGCATGTTAAAACTGTACCCTCTCGTGCTAGCCATTTCAGCCCTGGGAAAAACCCTCTGACTAACCACACGATCAATGCCTCTCATCATCTTATACACCTCTGTCAGGTCACCTCTCATTCTCCGTTGCTCCAAGGAGAAAAGGCCTAGTTCACTCAACCTATTTTCATAAGGCATACCCCCCAGTCCAGACAACATCCTTGTAAATCTCCTCTGCGTCCTTTCTATGGTTTCCACATGCTTCCTATAGTGAGGTGACCAGATTTCCCAATCTCCGTGAACCTCTGTGAGTCCATTGGGAAAATTGATTCCCAATGGCTGTGAATCTCTGTGAGTTCAGTGTGAAAATCCATTCCGAATGTTTGTGAACCTCTGTGAGTTCACTGGGAGAGTCGAAGTCTGAGTCTGAATCTCGGTGATTCTACCAGGAAAGACGAATCCCAATGTCTCTGAACCCAAGTCCAAGTCTTCTTGAGGCTGAATATCAAAGATGGACTGTCCTGGGATTGAAGAACCGTGTGTATAAACACATAGGTGTGTGGGAGGGAGGAAAGAGAAGAGGCTTGTCTTACTGTTGTTGTTTATTGCTTGTTGCATTCTGTGTTGCTCTGCCAGCCATTGTGTGGTAATACTTGCAAGGTACCCCAGCACACCTCTGGCTGTGTTGGTTGTTAGCACAAACTACATGTTTCATTGTTTGTATCGATGTATATGTGACAAAAACATTAATCTTGAATCTATCTTCCTAATCTTTGTAAGATCTAAGAAATTACCTGAAGTCTAAAATATTATCTCAGCCTTGGATATATCAACTGACTGAGCATCCAAAACCCTCATGGCTTGAATTACAAACTTTCATAAATTCCTTAAAGCAAAACTTCCAATTTTAAATGGATGGTCATATATTCTGAAACCATCTTCAGCCTTAACCTTTCTTCCAGCAGAGGAAATGTTCTCATAACATCTAACCCATCAATCCTCTCAGGATTTTGTACTGTTTTGCACTACTTCGTTAATTTAACTTGTGTAAGTATGTATGTATTTATATTTATATCATTCAGCAGTGTGAGGTACCCACCTGCTACAAGAAGGCATCAATTATTCCAATACCCAAGAAGAGCATGGTGACCCCTGACTCAATGACTATTGTCCAGTTTCACTTGCATTCACAGTGAGGAGGTGCTTTGAGAGGCTGGTGATGAAACATATCAGCTCCTGACTGAGAGGCAACTTGAATCCACTCCAATTTGCCTACCAGAGCAACAGGTCAACAGCAGACACCATCTCATTAGCTCTTCACACAACTCTGGAACATCTGGGCAACAAAGATGCATACATTAGGATGCTCCTTATTGACTACAGCTCGACATTCAATACCATCATCCCCTCAAAACTAACCAATGAGCTCCAAGACGTGGGCTTCAATACCCCCTTGTGCAATTGGATCCTGGATTTCCTCACTCGTAGACCACAGTCATTTTGGATTGGCAACAACATCTCCTCCACGATCTCCATCAGCAGAGGTGCACCACAAAGCTATGTGCTTAGCCCCCTGCCCTACTTGCTTTACACCTATGACTGTGTGGCTACGCACAGCTACAACCATATTCAAGTTTGCTGATGACACCACTGTTGTGGGCCCTATCAAAGGTGGTGATAAATCAGCATACAGGAGAAAGATTGAAAATTTGACTCAATGTAAGCAAGACCAAGGACCTGACAGTAGACTTTAGGAGAGGGAAACCAGAGGTCCATGAACCACTCCTCAACTGAGGATCAGAGGTGGAGAGGGTCAACAACTTTAAATTACTGGGTGTTACTATTTCAGAAGACTTTCCTGGACCCAGCATGGAAATGCAATTGTGGAGAAAGCACAACAGCACCTCTGCTTCCTTACGAGTCTGCAGAAATTTGGAAAACTTCTATAAATGTGGAGTGGAGAGTGTATTGACTGGCTGCATCATGGCCTGGTATGGAAACACCAATGCCTTTGAACAAAACATCATACAAAAAGTAATGGATTTGGCCCAATACATCACGGATAAAACCTCCAAACCATATGACCATAAGACATGGGAGCAGAATTAGGCCATCTGGCCCAGCGAGTCTGCTTTGCCATTCAATCATGGCTGGTCCTTTTTTCTACCTCCTCCTCAATCCCAGTTCCCTGTAGCCTTTGATGCCATGTCCATTGAGCACATCTACATGAGATGCTATCGTAGCAAAACAGCATTCATCATCAGAGATCCTCACCACCCAGGCCATGCTCTTTTCTCACTGCTGTCATCAGATAGAAGGTACAAAATCCTCAGGACTCGCACCACCAGGTTCGAGAACAGTTATTATCCCACAACCATTGTGCTCTAGAAATAAAAGGGGGTAACTGTACTCACTTGTTCATCCTTTGAGGTGTTCCCAAAACCAATGATCTCACTTTAAGGACTCATTATTGTTTTATTTCATGTTCTCGTTATTTATTACTATTTATTTATCAGCTTGTTGTCTTCTGCATTCTACTTGATCTTTCATTGATCCGGTCATAGTTACTATTCTATACAGTAGATCTGCTGAGTATGTCTGCAGGAAAACGAATCTCAGGGTTGTGTGTGGTTGTATGTACATTGATGATAAAATTTACTTTGAACAATGATATACACACATACATTTTACTGTAATTCACAGTTTTTATTATTATGTATTGGAACATATTGCTGCTGCATCACAACAAATTTCATGGCACACGCCAGTCATTTTAAACCTGTTTCTAATTCTAATCTGGACTCCAGCTTCAGATTTTTCCTTGGGGTTTACTCCCGAAGTCTTCCTCATGAGTGGGTATGGCCGTCAGGCAGCAGAGGTTTGAGATCAGAGTTTCCTTCTCTTAGACGAGCTGCCAGTTATAGCTGAAGAGCCCCATCTGTCCAAAGCAACTGGTTTTAAGGCAGCAGTAACCTGCCTTTGCTTCTTCTCCTGTCAGTAGAAAAGGCTCTGCCAGGCTTAGTAGTTAAGCGTCAAGTTGGATGAGGAGATATTAGGCTGATCACCAATCTTGACCACTGGGAACAATTTAAAGGAAAATCTTCAGGGAGAAAATTTGCAGAGGTAGAAGAATATAATGGGAATTCTGGGGCCTTGTGATCCAAGAGTACAGTTGTTAGCATTTCTCCTTCCACAGGTCATGCTTCACTAGCTGAGTGCTTCCTACATTTTCTGTTTTCATTGCTATATCTTCAGAATTTTTTGAATTTTCATTTATCCAGAAGTCTAAAATACCATCTTTCATATGAGACCGTCTTTACATCATTTTTAAAGAAAAGAATTTAAGACGCCACAGATTTCTTTTTGAATCATCATCTATCATGCTAAAATTAGAACCTGTAACAAAATTCAGCTGCTCAGTCTGTTTGACGTGTTATCTTCAGGAAGCTTCTAAATTAATCAAGAAAAAAAATGCAGTTGACTTGCAAGCTGGCAAAACCAAAATTTAAATTAAATTAAAACAGATCTTGTAAAATTTTTCTACATAAAAAATAGAGATTTATTTTACTCATCTTAATTAGTCACAGGAGCCTTGTGGAAAACTTTGTGATATCACTGAAATTTCCCCACCAACACATTGACCTATTCATGCTGTCCCTCAGTTAAATGGTGCAAAAGCAAAGATCGTCCGGCTAAAGACACCTTTTTCTCTTTCTGAATAGGTTGCTGCTTGCACAGAAAGAGCAGGTTTATGGTTAACTGTTTCTAGGCTGCACAAAAAAACAAAATGGGTCTGAAGACACCAACATTGTCTTCAAAACTCTAAACTTCAGCTCAGATAAAGATTTTCCATTCTGGCATCTGCCCCCTTCTTTTCAAGTCCTGATGAAGAATCTCAACCCGAAAAGTTGATACTTTATTCCTTTCCATTAGCGCTTCCTGACCTGCCAAGTTCCTCTATTGTTTTGTGTGTGTTACTGCGGATTACATCTGCAGAATCTCTGCTGTTTAAAGATTTTCCCAGTGTGAGATATAGACTATGGTAGACATGAGCTTATGTCAGACAAGTAACATTTACACTTTAAATGCGCCAGCTAACAACTACCTCCTTATACAGAATAACCACCCGCCCTTGACATTCAATGGCATTTCTGTCAACAATTCACCAAGCCCACCACCTGCATATCTTAAGGGTCGCAGAAATCAGCCTGCTTTCCATGGACTCTGTCTACACTTCTCACTGCCCTGGTAAAGCTACCAGCTGAACCAAAGGCACCTACCACCCGGAACATTCTCTCTCCTCTCCCGTGCCACCGTCCCCGACCCCAATGGGCAGAAGACACAAAAGCCCAAAAACATGTAACCACCAGGATCAAGTGTAGCTTCCATCCCACTGTTAAAAAATGTTGGTTGGTCCCCTACCATGATAAGGTGGACTCACGACAACAAAATTGCCCTTGTTGTGAGACCTTAAACCTTATTGTCTGCCTGTACTGCACTTCCTCTGTGTTACGCTCATAACACTTTATTCCACTCCCTGTTTTTGATTCCCTGCACTGTCGAAATGATATGATTGGAATGTAGAGCATGCAAAACATTTTACTGTACCTCAGTATATTTGCCAATAATAAACCATCTTGCCAGTTTTAGCATTAAGCAGTGTCCACCGAACTCTTTAACCTCTCGCTTCGGCAGTCTGAGGCTCCAACCTGCTTCAAGCGGACTTCATTTATACCGGTGCCGAAGAAGAACATGATAACCTGCCCAGTGACCATCACCCAGTAGCACCTACATCCACAGTGTTGAAGTATTTTGAAAGGTTGGTGAGGAAACATATCAACTCCTGCCTGAGAAGTGACTTGGATCCACTCCAATTTGCCTACTGGAGCAACAGGTCCACAGCAGATGCCATCTCATTGGCTTTTTACTCAACCCTGGAACATCTAGACAATGAAGATTCATACATCGGGATGCAGTTTATTGATCACAGCTCGGCATTCAGTACTATCGTCCCCTCAAAACTAATCTATAAGCTTCAAGACCTTGGCTTCAATACCTCCTGTGCAATTGGATCCTTGATTTCCTCACCTGCAGACCCCAGTAGTTTAGATTATCAGCAACATCTCCTCCACAGTCTCCATCAGCACCACAAGGCTGTGAGCTTAGCCTCCGGCTCTACTCGCTTTACACTTATGACTGTGTGGCTCAGCTCAGCTCCGATGCCATATTCAAGTCTGCTGACTACACGACTGTCGTAGGCCGACTCTAAGCTGATGACGAATCAGCATATAGCAGACAGCTTGAAAATCTGGCTGTAGTGCCACAACAACAACTCACTCAATGTCAGCCAGACCAAGGAGCTGATTATTGACTTCAGGCGGAGGAATGTCAAGGTCCGTGAGCCAGTCCTCAGCAGAGGATCGAGGTGGAGAGGGTCAGCGACTTTAAATTTCTCCGTATTATACTTTCAAATGACCTGTCCTGGGCCCAGCATGTGAGAGCAATTACAAAGAAAGCATGGTAGCATCTCTACTTCCTTTGGAATTAATGAAGATTCAGCATGATATCTAAAATTTTGACATCCTTCTATGGACGTGTAGTGGGAGTATATTGTCTGGCTGCGTCACAGCCTGATACAGAAACACCAGCACCCTTGAACAAAAAATCCTACAAAGAATAGTGGATATGCCCAATCCATCACAGGTAAAAGCACATCATGAGCACATCTGCATGGAGCATTGTCGCAGGAAATCTGCATCCATCACAAGGGGCCTCCACCACCCAGGTCATGCTCTCTTCTCACTTCTGCCATTAGGAAGAAGGTACTGAAGCCTCACAACTCACGCCACCTGGTTCAGGAACAGTTATTATCCGTCAGCCATCAGGCTCTTGAAGCAAAGGGGTTAACATCACACAATTTCACTTGCCCCATCGCTGAAATGATCCCACAAGCTATGGATTCATTGTCAAGGACTCTTCATCTCATGTTCTCAATATTTATTAATTACTTATCATTATTATTTCTTTCTTTTTGTATTTGCACAGTTTGTGTTCTTTTGTACGTTGGTTGAACACTTAGTTGATGTTGTCTTTCATTGATGCTATTATAGTTATTATTCTATTATGGATTTATTCAGTATGCCCACAAGAAATTGAATCTCAGGGTTGTATATGGTGATGTATATGTACTTTGATAATAAATGTGCTTTGAACTTTGAAGCTTACCTGAACAACTAATATAAATAATACGGAAACCTAGTTTGAAACACTGCATCAGGGTTTCAACCTAAAACATTGGCAATTCTTCCCTCCCACTGACACTGCTCAACCCTAGTGCCTCCAGCAGATTGTTTGTTGCTCAGTATTCTAGTATCTGCAGTCGTTTGTGGCTGCATAAGCACTACAGCTCCACGAACTGGTCAGAGGCCACACATCCTGTGGCGAGTGACTTTCCGGACATTCCAAAGCTTTTCCACATCCACAGGCACAAGTGAGGTCGGAATTGTCTCCACTTGGCTGGATGAGTTCAGCTCCATCAACACTCCATCCACAATATAGCATCAACAGAGGATGACAGGTACTTATTTAGTAAAGGCCACAAGGTAAAAGAATGAGTTTAAAAGGGAAAATAATCAAAAGGCAGAGCAGACTCAATGGGCCAAATGGCCTAATTCTGCTCTTGCTGTATGTCTCATGGCCTTGTGGTCTTGACTTGCAATCCATGAATTACTCTGAACTCTCTGAACCGATGACACAGCGATAACAGTGTGCGTCTCCACAGACTGCACTCCATCTACTGTTCAGGCTAACCCAGCGGTATCTCTCATGCCCATATCTTCTACCATCAACAAGGACAGGGGCATCATGAACATGGGACACCACTGCCTTCAGGTTCAACTCCAAATTCTGCACACATCTGTAAACTGAGTACATTTACCTGGAGCACTGCCACAAGAGAGCAGCATCCATCATCAGAACCCCACCACCCAGGCCTGTGATGGCTCAAAGTTCAAAGCACATTTCTTATCAAAATGCAAAAGTCTTAGGCACCCTAGCTATATATACAGTATTGTGCAAAAGTCTTAGTCACAGAGAGAGAGAGAGAGAGAGAGAGAGAGAGAGAGAGAGAGAGAGAGAGAGAGAGAGAAAGAGAGAGAGAGAGAGAGAGAGAGAGAAGGAGAGAGGGAGAGGGGGGGTGAGAGAGCTAGGCTGTCTAAGACTTTTGCACAGTACTGTATTTGTCAACATGAGCGGAGAGCAAGATTGTAAATCTAGTGGGAGCAAAAGATGTTGGGAATGGTGAGGATGGAGCACTGTGGGAAGGGTGGGGGACCGGTGGCAGAGAAGGAGTGCCAGCGGCTGGGGTGGGGGGTGGCGCGGGTACCGACACACCCAACCCTGAGACACCAGGCAAAGTCATTTGATTCCAAACAATTGCTTTTTTTTACCTTTACAGTTTGTCTCTCTGGTGCTTCCTGCTCCCTCCCCTCTCCCCTTCCTGTTTCCTAACCATGATTCCTTTCTCCCTGACCCCCTTCACACTCAGTCCACAACAGAGACCCAATTCAGAATCAGTTTTATCACTACCCATATAAATCATGAAGTTTGTTGTTTGTGTGGCAGCAGTACATTGCAATTGATAAAATTACTACAGTACTGTGTAAAGGTCTTAGGCACCCTTGCTATATGTATGCGCCAAGACTTTTGCACAGTACTGTATGTGTACTATATACAACTTTGAGATTTGAATTGGGTTCTCTGTCCATAAAAACCGAAATTCAAAATAAGATTTTAAACCCAATCCGATATAACTATCTGCAGGCACCCTCACTATATGGAGGCTACACTGTATCAACCTACTCTTCAAGGACCAGCTGCTTCCCTGTCTAGTGTCTGCACCAAGGTCTAGCTGCCATTATCCACTATGTGGGTCCTCCTCCCTACCAAGGAAGAGATACTTCCAGCTAACAAAGTAGTTAATTTTATTTTTTAAGAGACACATTTAAAAGTTTGAAGTAAATTTATTATCAAAGTACATATATGTCACCATATAGAACCCTGAGATTCACTTTCTTGTGGGCATACTCAATAAGTCTATAGAATGAAACCATAACGGAATCAGTGAAAGACCACTTAATTTGGGTGCTAAACCAGAAGTCAACAAACTGTGAAAATGCAAATGAGAAAATAGTAATAATTAACAAATAAGCAAAAAATATTGAGAACATGAGATGAAGCATCCTTGTAAATGAGTCCATAGGCAGTGGGGACAGTTCAATGATGGGGCAAGAACCTAATGGTTAAGGGATATGTGCCAGTTTGTATTTTGCATACTGATTGTTTGTCAGTTTTTGTCTGTTTGTAAAGTTCTATTGTAGTTCTTTTTTTTCCTGCAAATGTCTGAAAGAAAATAAACCTCAACGTTGTATATGGTAACATATATGTACTTTGGCAATAAATTTACTTTGTACTTTGAACAAATCCTGAGCCTAAATCTTGCAAAGCCCTACCCAACATCATGGCGGGAGTTCCTTCGCAAGGAGTGCAGAGGTTCCAGAAGGCTACTCACAATCATGCTCTGAAGGGGAACTATACCAAAGATCTGTGGCCTTGCCAGGAGTGCCTTACCCATGGCATGAGTAAATAAAAAGAATGTTAACATCTGCTTTCACCCATGAGTTCCCCTCACACCTCTCAAGTCCACAGTGAGTGTAAAGGAGCTCTATCACACTATCCCTCTGAGGTGCTCCCTCCACACATCCATGAGAGCTAGGAGCAGGACTGGTTATGTTGTCATTCTGCTCTGTCATTCAATAACATTGCAATTTTTTTAAATTTCGACATCAAGTCCATCTTGCTGTCCCTGTTTCCAATATCTCTTAAATTCTCTGCGACGCCCCTGACTGGGCTCCTTGGCCTCATTCCACGGCTCTCTAGTTTAGGGAATTGTAAAAAAATTAATCATTCTTTAGGAAATAAAGATTCAGCTCATTTCTGCCTTATTCTAAAAATATGCTGTCTGATTCTAATTTTCCCATCAATGAAATCATCTCCTCAACATCTGCTCTGTCAAACCTCCCTTAAATCTTCAATGTTTCGCCCGTCCCATTAGTTGCAGCACTGTTTCATGCCTCATTGAAGTAAATTTGTAAATTGGTTTATAATCACACGCACCAAGGTACAGTGAAAAACTTTGCATGCCCAGGCATTTCATTTCATCACAGCCGTGCATCGAGTAGGTAGAAGAGAAAACAATGCAAAGTGAAGGGTTACACTTACAGAGAAAGTGCAGTGCAGGCTGAGAGTAAGGTGAAAGGCCATAGCAAGGTCAAGAGGTGGAGCATAAAGGTAATGAATTTTTTTTCTGTGTGCTTGTGAGGAATTCCTATCCTTACTTGTCCTTCACACTGCCAGTTGTTTTCTGTTGTTCCTTCACACATCAGGCGGTATTTTTGCCATTTCCTTACCATTTGTCTTTTTTTTACGAGTCTGAGTTGCTACCCCGATGCTCAACTTAGCTCAAATGCAAACATGCTAGGAGCCGGCCGGGATGGAACCCAGGAATGTTCGCCTCAAAGTCTGGTGCTGATGCCGCTACATGATCGGCTGCTAACTGTTCTTTTATAGTAGATCAATATTTCAATCCATGTTACAATAAATTAAGTTCCCACATTGCCTCTATTTGAATCTTACATCATTCTGCAATCTTCTGCTGCTTTTTTCCTCTATCTTCTTCTCAATCTTTTCTAGCTTGTAATCAACATCTGGCAGTGCAATATCTCCTTTACTGTTCCTTAATTCTAATAAAATAAATTCTTCAAAACATATCTCCATCCGATGGTGTATGATTGTCTTTTATTATAATTGACCCTTTCATTCTTTTCCAGAATACTTTATCCTTAAGAAATCAAAACAGGAGCTGAACTCTTAGCTCCGGATGCCGATACCAACATTCCATAAGCTCTTGACTAACCTTTCACCTCAACACCACATTCCTGCACTAGCCGACATCTATAGGAACAAACACAAAATGCTGGAGGAACTCAGCAGGTCAAGTAGCATTGTTGATAGGGGATGATCCCCATGTCCAAAATAACTTGTTAGCTTTCATTATTCAGGGGAATGAGTTCAAGGGTAATGTTGCAGCTCTATAAAACTCTGGTTAGGCCACACTTCTATTCGGTTGCATTCATTTCTGATTTTCTCATTATAGGACAGAGGTGGAAGCAGAGAAGATTTACCAGGATGCTGCCTGGATTAGAGAACATGTCTTATGAGGAAAAGTTGAGTGAGTTATGGCTTTCAACAGGAATTCTGCGGATGCTGGAAATTCAAGCAACACACATCAAAGTTGATGGTGAGCGCAGCAGGCCAGGCAGCATCTCTAGGAAGAGGTGCAGTCGACGTTTCAGGCCAAGACCCTTCGTCAGGACTAACTGAAGGAAGAGCTAGTAAAAGATTTGAAAGTGGGAGGGGGAGGGGGAGGGGGAGATCCAAAATGATAGGAGAAGGCAGGAGGGGAAGGGATGGAGCCAAGAGCTGGAAAGGTGATAGGCAAAGGGATATGAGAGGATCATGGGACAGGAGGTCCGGGGAGAAAGACAAGGTGGGGGGGAACCCAGAGGATGGGCAAGGGGTATAGGCAGAGGGACAGAGGGAGAAAAAGGAGAGTGAGAGAAAGAATGTGTGTATAAAAATAAATAACGGATGGGGTACGAGGGGGAGGTGGGGCATTAGCGGAAGTTAGAGAAGTCAATGTTCATGCCATCAGGTTGGAGGCTACCCAGACGGGATATAAGGTGTTGTTCCTCCAACCTGAGTGTGGCTTCATCTTTACAGTAGAGGAGGCTGTGGATAGACATGTCAGAATGGGAATGGGATGTGGAATTAAAATGTGTGGCCACTGGGAGATCCTGCTTTCTCTGGCGGACAGAGCTAGGTGTCTAAGACTGCTTTGCTGAACACCTACTAGCTCTTCCTTCAGTTAGTCCTGACGAAGGGTCTCGGCCCAAAACGTCAACTGTACCTCTTCCTAGAGATGCTGCCTGGCCTGCTGCGTTCACCAGCAACTTTGATGTGTGTTGCTTGAATTTCCAGCATCTGCAGAATTCCTCGTGTTTGCAATTGCAATTGAATTTAGAATCAGAACTCGATGTAGGTCAGCTCTGGCAGGGGTGCAGGTCATTACTTCCTACAAGGCAAAACCTAACCAAGAATGGCTATGATGTTTCACTCCCAGATGAGCTCAAAGCATTTGATGCAAACTTTAAAAGGGAGAATAAGACTTTACTTGCATGAATACCTGCAGCATCCGATGAGTCTGTGATTTTTGTTTCGGAGGCAAACGTCAGAACATCGTTCAAGAAGGTGAACCCTTGCAAGTCGTCAGGTCCTGATGTTGTACCTGACAGGGCACTGAAAAGCTGTGCTAACCAACCGGTGGGAATATTGAAGGGCATCTTCAATCTCTCACTGCGGTAGTCAGAGGTATGCACTTTCCTCAAAGGGGCAAAAATCATTCCAGTGTCCTAGCATGTCAGGCTGACATTCAACTATTCGCACTCACATCTACTGTGATGATGTGTTTTCAGAGGTTGGTCATGACCATAGTCAACACTTGCCTTATCAACACCTTCAGCACTGAAGGTGTTATATTTGAATGCTCGCCTTATATGGGGTTATGTAGATTATCTTGTATCACAGTTGGTGATTGGGAAGTATGATGTTGTGGGCAAGTTAAGTTCTGGTTGAAGGGGGATCATAGTTGGGAGGCTAACATCCGATGACATACGTTGTATCAAAAGACAGGCAGGTAGACAGAGGGGATGGGTGGTGCTGTTGGTAAAAAATGAAATCAAATCCTTAAAAAGAGGTAACATAGGATCAGAAGATGTAGAATCGTTGTGAGTAGAGTTAAGGAAGTGCAGGGATAAAAAAGGCCCTGACTGGAGTTATAGTAGCTAGGATATGAGCTACGAATTAAAACGGGAGATAGAAAAGGCTTGTAAGAAGGACATTGTTGTGATAATCATGGGGGATTTCAATTTGCATGTAGATTGGAAAAATTTGGTTGGCACTGGTTCCTAAAAGAGGGATTAGTGAGTTTAAGGTAAAGGAATCCTTAGGAGCTGGTGACAATAATATGATAAAATTCGTCCTGTATTTTGAAAAAGAGAAGTTAGATTCACATGTAGTCAGTATTAGGGTGGAGTAAAAGGAATTACAGAGGCACGAGAGAGAAGTTGGACAAAGTGAATTGGAAGGAAACATGAACAGTGATGATGACAGAACAATGAGGGCAATTTGGAAGGCACAGGACATATATCACAAGGATGAAGAAGGATTCTAAAGGGAGATGACAGCTTGGATGACAAGGGAGTCAAAGACAGCATAAAAGCAAAAGAGAGGTCATATAATAGAGCAAAAATAGTGGGAAGTTAGAGGATTGTGAAGCTTTTAAACACCAACAGAAAGTAACTAAAAAGCCATAAAGAGAGAAAAGATGAAATATGAAGGTAAGCTAGCCAATTATATAAAAGAGGATACAAAAAGTTTTTTCAGAATAAAAGAGAAACAAGAGTGGATTTCAGACCCTTAGAAAATAATGGTGGAGAGGTAGTAATGAGCGATAAAGAAATGGTGAACAAACTTATTAAGTATCTTGCATCAGCCCTCACTGTGGAAGACACTAGCAATAGGTCAGAAATGCGAGAGTGTCAGGGGGCAGACAATTGGGTAGCTCAAGTCATTAGGTACATTCAAGGCAGACGTTGATAGGTTCTTGATTAGTAATGGCATCAAAGGTTATGAGAAGAAGGCAGAAGAATGGTGTTGAAACAGATAATAATTCAGCTATGATGGAATGATAGACAGGACTCGATGGGCTGAATGGCCTAAATTTTGCTCCTATATCTAATGGTCTTATAGACCATCAACACTGGCACTCTACACCCATGACTTTGTGGCTAGGCACAGCTCAAACAGCATCTATAAATGACACAACTATTGCTGGCAGATTTCATTTGGTGATGAGGAGGTGTACAGGAGTGAGATAGATGAGCTGGTTGAGTGGTGTTGCAACAACAACATCGCACTCAACGTCAGTAAGACCAGAGAATTGATTGTGGACTCCAGGAAGGGGAAATCGAGGGAACACACTCCAGTCCTCATTCAGAAATCAATAGTGAGCAGTTTCAAGTTCCTGGGTGTCAATATCTCTGAAATCTATCCTGGGCCCAAGATATCGATGCAATTTTAAAGAAGGCAAAAGTGGTTATATTTCATTAGGAGATGGAGGAGACTTGATATGTCACCAAAGACTCTCGCAGGTTTCTACAATAGCTCCATGGACAGCATTCTAACTGGTTGCATCACCACCTTGTGTGGAGGGGCCACAGTACATGATCAGAAAATATTGCAAAAAGTTACAAACACAACCAGCCCCATCATGGGCACCAGCCTCCCTAGCATCAACATCTTCAAAAGGCAATGCCTCAAAAAGGCTGTATCCATCATTAAGGACACCAGTCCCCAGTATCTACGAGGTGACTGGAAGACAAGCCCTCTTCTCATTGCTGTCATCAAGGAGAAGGTACAGGAGCCTGAAGACACACACCAATGTTTCAGGAACAGCTTCTTCCCCTCCACCATCAGATTTCTAAATGGACAATGAACCTATGAACACACCTCAATATTTTTTTCTTTATTTAATATGTATGTATGTGTGTGTGTGTGTGTGTGTGTGTGTGTGTGTGTGTGTGTGTGTATTCTTATTGTAATTTGTGTTTTTTATATTATTATGTATTGCATTGTACTGCTGCTGCAAAACAACAAATTTCATAACATATGTCTGTGATATTAAACCTGATTCTAATTCGGATTCTGAGTGGTAAGTGTGTAAAACATTTCTCGGGGTAGTCGAGGCAGATACATCAGTGACA
Source organism: Mobula hypostoma (assembly GCF_963921235.1). Taxonomy (NCBI): domain Eukaryota; kingdom Metazoa; phylum Chordata; class Chondrichthyes; order Myliobatiformes; family Myliobatidae; genus Mobula; species Mobula hypostoma. The sequence goes on from NC_086102.1 coordinate 16,945,069, forward strand.
TTAAGAGACTCTTAGATAGGCAGATGGATGGTGGAAAAATTGAGAGTTATGTGGGAGGAAATTGTTAGATTGATTTTGGATTAGGTTAAAAGGTCAGCACAACATCGTGGGCTGAAGCACCTTTGCTATGCTGTATTGTTCTTTGTTATATGTTCTGTACCTTGAATCTGTTCACCCTGCCTCCACAGCCATCTTGGGAAAAAATGCTGTAGAATCTGTATGAAGACATTTTTTCTTATCTCTAACCTGATTTTGAGACAGTGACCACTCTGATTCTAGTAACCCAGCCAGAGGAAGCATTTCTGCACATCAAACGTATAAACCACTGCCCCCCGCAACCCCAGCCCATTAGGATTTTGAATGTTTCAATAAATAGCCTCTTATTTTCCAGACTTGTGAGAGTATAGATCCTTTTTGCTTAACGACTCCTCAAACAGTTCACTAGTAAAGCCAGGTATAAATCTGGAAAAGCATTTCTCTATTGCAGATCATAATTGATGTCTCTAACGTCTGATAATAGTTTTCTCCCTACCCCTTCCCTCTTCTTCGATTCCCCGCTGTTGCTTCTTACATCTTCTCCACACCTGCCTATCACCTCCCCTTGGTGCACTTCCTCCTTCCCTTTCTCCCATGTCTGCAGTCTCCATTCCTTTGCAGTTGTCCTGTCTATATTCCCTTGCATTTCAGAAAACATGTATGTACTACAATTAATCTCCTCATCCAAGAGACTGGGATCCTTATAGCATCTCATCAGGCACAGACTCTTCAAGGTCATAAGACCATAAAACATAAGAAAAGTATTAGGCTATTTGGCCTACCGTTGAGTCTGCTCCAACATTCCATCATGACTGATTTATTTTCCCTCTCAACGTCATCCTCCTGCCTTCCCACCGTAACCTCGGACACCTTTACAAATCAAGGACTTAGCAATCTTCACTTCAAATATACCCAATGATTTGGTCTCCACAATTGTCTGTAGCAATGAATTCCACATATTCACCACTCTCTAGCTAAAAAAAAAAATTCCTCCTCCATCTTATGTGCTTGCTGTCTTGAGGAAAATTAAAGTGGATAAATCCCCGGGACCTGACAGGGTGTTCCCTCGGACCTTGAAGGAGACTAGTGTTGAAATTGCGGGGGCCCTGGCAGAAATATTTAAAATGTCGCTGTCTACAGGTGAGGTGCCGGAGGATTGGAGAGTGGTTCATGTTGTTCCATTGTTTAAAAAAGGATCGAAAAGTAATCCAGGAAATTATAGGCTGGTAAATTTAACGTCGGTAGTAGGTAAGTTATTGGAGGGAGTACTAAGAGACAGAATCTACAAGCATTTGGATAGACAGGGCCTTATTAGGGAGAGTCAACATGGCTTTGTGCGTGATAGGTCATGTTTGACCAATCTATTGGAGTTTTTCGAGGAGGTTACAAGGAAAGTGGATGAAGGGAAGGCAGTGGATATTGTCTACATCGACTTCAGTAAGGCCTTTGACAAGGTCCCGCATGGGAGGTTAGTTAGGAAAATTCAGTCGCTAGGTATACATGGAGAGGTGGTAAATTGGATTAGACATTGGCTCAATGGAAGAAGCCAGAGAGTGGTAGTAGAGAATTGCTTCTCCAAGTGGAGGCCTGTGACTAGTGGTGTGCCACAGGGATCAGTGCTGGGTCCATTGTTATTTGTCATCTATATCAATGATCTGGATGATAATGTGGTAAATTGGGTCAGCAAATTTGCTGATGATACAAAGATTGGAGGTGTAGTAGACAGTGAGGAAGGTTTTCAGAGCCTGCAGAGGGACTTGGACCAGCTGGAAAAATGGGCTGAAAAATGGCAGATGGAGTTTAATACAGACAAGTGTGAGGTATTGCATGTTGGAAGGACAAATCAAGGTAGAACATACAGGGTTAATGGTAAGGCACTGAGGAGTGCAGTGGAACAGAGGGATCTGGGAATACAGATACAAAATTCCCTAAAAGTGGCGTCACAGGTAGATAGGGTTGTAAAGAGAGCTTTTGGTACATTAGCCTTTATTAATCAAAGTATTGAGTATAAGAGCTGGAATGTTATGATGAGGTTGTATAAGGCATTGGTGAGGCCAAATCTGGAGTATCGTGTTCAGTTTTGGTCACCAAATTACAGGAAGGATATAAATAAGGTTGAAAGAGTGCAAAGAAGGTTTACAAGGATGTTGCCAGGACTTGAGAAACTCAGTCACAGAGAAAGGTCGAATAGGTTAGGACTTTATTCCCTGGACCGTAGAAGAATGAGGGGAGATTTGATAGAGGTATATAAAATTATGATGGGTATAGATAGAGTGAATGTAAGCAGGCTTTTTCCACTGAGGCAAGGGGAGAAAAAAACCAGAGGACATGGGTTAAGGGTGAGGGGGGAAAAGTTTAAAGGGAACATTGGGGGGGGCTTCTTCACACAGAGAGTGGTGGGAGTATGGAATGAGCTGCCAGACGAGGTGGTAAATGCGGGTTCTTTTTTAACATTTAAGAATAAATTGGACAGATACATGGATGGGAGGAGTATGGAGGGATATGGTCCGTGTGCAGGTCAGTGGGACTAGGCAGAAAATGGTTCAGCACAGCCAAGAAGGGCCAGAAGGCCTGTTTCTGTGCTGTAGTTTCTATGGTTCTATGGTTTTATGGTTCTAACTCTATTTTAAAGAGATATCCTTGTATTCTGTGCCTGTGCCCCCGTTCCTAGACTCCACCACTAGAGGAAACGTGCTCTCCATGTCAAATTTATTGCTCGATAGGTTTCAATGAGATCCACCCCACACTTTCTGCACACATCATGTACATGACTTAACTGTAAAAGAAAAGGTAAGAAATTTTAGTGAAAGTCTTGTTTTCACAGAGGTGCAAGGTGAAACCTGCAGACATTAAAGAATGCTGAGTGAAATCCTGAAATAGATTTCCATGAGTCTGCAAAACTTCTGTTATGTGCCAGCATTTTAAATAAATGGCTTGCTCAAAAGAACCATCCTAGTACTCAATTTCTATTGAGTGTGTTACAATTTGTGTATTACACTATTTCTATTGATTTCCTCCCCTTCTCTCAGGGGACATGTGTATTTTAACCCCCACTCACCCAGCCTTGAGGTTTAGAAATCCAAAGCTCAAGGCTATACTGTACCAGATCAGCAAACTATGAGAGATTGAATTCTGCTCTGTAACTCAACGCAGAGGGAAAATGGAAAGGACAAGTGCAGTTCTCTTGAAAGGCGTTGGCCCAAAACATCTACTCTGTATTCCTTTCCATAAATGCTTCCAGACCTGCTGAGTGCTTCCAGAACTTTGTGCTTGTTACCCTAAAGATGGAAAAGAAGCAAGTCAGGCTGGCACACATTTTATTTTCATACTAAGCAAAATGATAAAGTTTGTCAGGAAACTATTGGCGAACAGGCTCATGTCTGTGAACAATTTCCGGGCCAGTTATCAGAGCTAACAATGCTGTGTGAGATATAAGGTCGTTGTTACTTATCGAGAAGCAGAATTGTCTGAGGATGTATTGCTATTGACCGGGATCTCAAAAAAATGCAACCTGCGTGGAGCGATCAATAGCCAGGTTCAAAGTGATTTTGAGAAGGGTTTGAGGAAAGTTGAGAAGGATTAGAGGAGAGTAGTGGTCTGGTGCCTGAACAATTGTAAACTCAATAAAGAAGTCCTCAATAGGTACATGAAGTAAAGTAATCTACAAGGCTATGCAACCCGAGAAAGGTGAAATTAGTTTGGGTAGTTCATCGATTATGGTCTATTTTCTATAATCGACACCTTGATCCATATATTAACTAAATCTACCTGCCTTGGTTCCATAGCCCAACAAATATTTAGTTACGTAAATTTTCCATCAACAGCCCCCTCCCACCATCTCCTTCCTGGCTCAGTGGTTTCTTGGGGGAAGAGAGTCACTTGTGTTTATTTGTGTGAAAGGAAAGGAATTCATGCATTACCACCATTTAAACTTTTAAAACTTTCCTTAACCAGACAGTCTCCCCGGTAACGTTTTAAGTTCTGTTTCCTCAGGCAGGACAAACGAAATGGAATTCACGCACTCAGGCTGCAGGTGTAATCTTCGTCTAGATAATGACCTGCTCCCCTGAATTTTCTGAGAAATGCTCTCATTTCAAAGATGAGTCATCGTTGGTGTACAGTATAAAAAACTGCCTGCTCGCCCATGCGAAGTTTTTGCTGGCTGTCTATGCTCCACCCTCTCCCACTGACGGTCACAACGTGGCCACTGCAGGTGGAAGGGGCCGACTTCAGCACAGCTGCCCGATCAGGATGCTTTCTGAGTCTCCTTCTGCTCACTGAAATGAGCCAGGCAGAGAGTAACAGCAAAGAGACTTCCGAGAGAAGGTAAGTCAATCCTGGTGGGGATTTGGGTTGGGTTGAAGCTCGCCACGGGATTACTCTTTCATCCCGAAAGGTTTCTAAATCTGTTACAGCTCCAATCAATTTCTTTTCCAAAACTGACTACTCCTAAGGTTTTTCTCATTCTACTGGGCATGTGGTGTGGGAAGCAGGGTCTGATGTAACCTCCCAGGCATGTTCAGGCTACAGTTAACACTGTTGGAGGTGATTGAGAAAATAAACAGGCTGAGGAACAAGCTAAATAATCAAAAAGTAAGAGGTTTATCCTGGAAGCAGACACTTCGAGGCAAGGAGGTCAGCTGACTAAACAGGAGGTTAGCAGATCTACACTCCACCGCTTACACATCCTTCGCTTAAAATATGTGCATCAGATTTCAGCGGCTGTTATAGGAAATCTTGTGGTCACCACCACTGCCTTCTCTGCCTTTTTTCTGAAGTAGTCTATAAAATGCTCAGCATGCTTCACTGGGTGCTATTCCTGCCCTAAATGAGAAGAATGTGGTTCAAAACCTGCCCCAGAGCTTAGCTCTGAAAGTTGCCCTGTTCAGTACTGAGACTTCTGCTACCCTGTTGGAAGTCTCATTTTCCAGTGGAAACAGGGCCTGACTTGCCCTCTCTCGAAAAATTCAGGGAGATGTCCCCAAAGCTCTAGTTAACTGGTGTGACTAGAAAGACCTGACACTGTGATAGCTAGCTGTGTATAAACTGGCTGCCGTGTTTCCTCTGTTACAAAGGTGAATGCACTCCAAAAGCCCTTCAGTGGTTTTGAAATGTAACAAAACTAATTCAGAGAGCAAATCTGCCCCTTTTTTTTCCCATATCTGTGGACAAAAACCTTGAAACAGAGAAGTGCATTTTAAAAATACAGAACAGCCCGAAGAAAGCAAGTGAATCACTGAAACAGTACATCGTCAGCTCCAGAGCTAAAAGATAACTTATTCATCCAAGAACAGCCCAAAACTTTTGTTCGTGGTTTTAAAATACTGTTGGCTTAGAAATTAAATTTCTTATGTTTGCTGCTCTATGATACTTACAGGCATTTTAAAGCAGTATAGTTACTTGGAATAGTATGTTCAGTTGTAGCACTACCCAATGCTCTATCTCCCTACCTCACCCCTAGTTTCTCCCCGGATAAAGGCCTGAGGGATTTGTCTTTGAACAAGTATTGCATTTCTCTTGCAATGGTTCTTGCTAAGTCTAACAGTCAGCATTGCTGCGTTCTTCTGTGTGTAGTTTCCTCCAACCTGGGGGGAAACAATCGTCCTCCACTGCCATTCACCGGCAGCACTGCTGCTCTTTGGCTGACCTGGAAACACAGCATCGCCCCTGACTCAAAGAGACCTTGTTCCAAAATCCCCTTCAAGGTCAAGTCCATGCTCAGAACTGGGGTTGGTGACTGAGCTTCCACAGTGGTTCTCCTGCAGCAGACAGGCGGGTATCATATCACCACAAAATCTCACACCCAACCCCAATTAAAGCCTTACCCCTCTAAATACATGAACTTTCACCTCTTTTTAAAATAGAATGGAAATACCCTGGAACTAAACATAATTACCTTCCGTATGCCAGACTATATGCTTTCTGATAAGTATTTTACAGAACATAGAGAGCTGCTTGAGTTTCCCTCCAACAATTGCATCTACCTCCTCTCGAGTCAAGTTTATTTGCACAGTTGCTATGCCGATAGGGAGGCAGGTGTATCCTGAGCCTCAGCTGGTCATTTCCTGTGCAAGCCTTTTTCGTTCTTGACATTAACGAACACCACAGATTGTACTTTCTGTCACACCAGAATATAAAACCATTAAGACTATCTTGGTGAGTATATTTGCCTGTTAGAATCGATAAATGGACTCATTGGTAAGCAGTGGCCTTGTCTCTCAGTCAGAATATTGTAGCTTCTACCCCACACCAGAAATCTGAGCACAAAACGCCCAGCTGACAACACAATAGTACTGAGGGATCTCTGCACAGTTGGAGACTGTAGATGCAGGGATCTGGAGCAAAACACAAGGCACTTCTGTGGATGGAAATGGGCGGTCAACATTTTGAATCGAGACCCTTCATATGGACTGCATTGTTTCCCCAGTCCAGATAAAAGGTCTCTACCCAAAACATCGACTATCCATTGCCCTCCATAGATGCTGCTCGATCCGTTAAGTTCCTCTGTGCTTTTTGGTGTTGCTGTGCACAGTTGTTTATGCCATCGTTCAGATGTAATGTTAAATTAGGACCCCTGTTCCCCCAATGGATGTAAATGGTCCCAGAACAGGCAACTATCCCCAGTAGCCCTCAACAAATCAAATTACCAACTAATTTACCTTCTTACTAGTTGTGAGAATGTGGACAAGTTGACCTTGATATTATAATGCTGATTCTGAAAGGTGGGAGACACTTGTGATTCTCGAGAGTCATAGAGTCATAGAAAACTGCAGGGCAGAAACAGGTTCTTCGGCCCATCTAGTGTGTGCCGAACCATTTAAACTGCCGAGTCCTATTGACCTGCACCCAGATCATTGCCCTGTCCAGGTGCCCTGACCACATTTCAAGGAGATTTATGTTGTTTGTGAGCCATCCTGACATTCTGAAAGATGTAAGATAATTGTCATTCTCTCTTAAGCAATTCAGAAAGGACTCGGATTTCTCTGAACAAAATTTATTTTACTTTTAACCACTCATTCTTCAGGGTCTGGGTGCTTGGGTAAGGGTATCATTTATTGCTTAATTGTCCTTGATAATGTGATGATCGATCACCTTGAATTATTGCAGTTCTGGTGAATGTCCTCCCACAGAGCTCTGCTTTAAACTCTTCATTTCATCATGTAACTTAGACCAATTTTTAGGTCTTGCACTGTATTACTGCCGCAAAACAACACCTTTTGCCAAATACATCAGTGATAATAAGACCATAAAACCATAAGACACTGGAGCTGAATTAGGCCATTCAGCCCATCGAGTCTGCTCTGCCATTCCATCATGGCTGATTTGCTATCCGTCTCAATCCCATTCTTTAGCCTTTTTCCCGTAACTTTTAAAGTTCAAAGTAAATTTATTATCAAAGTACTTAAATATTACCTTTGACGCCGTCACTAAATTAAGAACCTATCAACCTTTGCTTTACAGTAAATATACCCAAAGACTTGGCCTCCACAGCTGTCTGTGCCAATGAATTTCACAGATTCACCACCCCCTGGCTAAAGAAATTCCTCCTCATCTCTGTTCTAGTGAAACTGATTGTGCTTCTGTTGAAGGGACAATGATGAAGAAAGTGTTTCATTTCAGGATATTGGGACACTTTGTTTCTAGCGGTACCATGGTGTTGTTGTTTCCATGACCTTGTTGCTTTTGTGCTCTTGGTGAAACATGTACAGGCTTGGGATAAGCTCTGAGAATAGCCAGGGTGAGGAACTGCAGTATATTTTGTGGATGCTACACACGGCAGCCATGGTGTGCCAGACGGGGAGGGAATGTCAGGGTAAGTGCCAGACTTGCAAGCTGATTTATCCAGGATGGAGTAGTTTCTTGGTAGGGGTGCAAGCATTCTGGCAGTGAGGAGTATTCCATCATGCCCCTGACTTGTGCCTTTAAATGGTGAAACTCTTTGGGATGTGATCCTTACTGTAGGACACCCAGCCTCAAAGTCAAAGTCAAATTAAACCTTTTATGAAAGTATATATATGTCACCATGTACTACCTTGAGGTTCATTTTCCTGAGGGATTTACAGGAAAATAAAGAAATACAATAGAATTTATAGAATTTATGAATAATTATACATAAGCAAAGACCGATAGGTTGTTTTATATAGGACTCAATAGGCTGTGAAATCATTTCAGAGCTGTGGTGAGTGCAGCTATTGATACTGATGGTTAAAGTGTAATCACTGTTCCTGAACCCAGTGGTGGTTTAGATGCATATTGAACACAGCTCTCCCTTGGTAAAGCAAACAAATATCAACCAACAGTTTTCCACTCTTGTCTCCCACTTGAGCCCACAACTTTCTGATTTCCATTGAGTCATACTGGCACCTCGAGCTATGGTATGCGGTATGACAACTCTGCAAGGGCCTAACAGCCACTCAGTTATTGTTCGTGAGAGATAAAATTCTGCCATATTAAGAAACACCAGACAGTGAACATCTTTTTGCCCACATTTCCTCCACATCCTGAAAGACATGGTTGCCTGCCCTATACCCTTCAATCCAGGATTAACCAATATTGGGGGCTACAAAAGCAGGCCAGATTTCTCATCTGCTCTGGTTACGTCATGGAACCAGAATTCTGACTGGATGCATCACGGCCTGGTCTGTAAACACCAATGCCCAGGAACGGAAAGGTCCTCAGAAAGTGGTAGGTACAAACTAGTCCATCGCAAGAAAAACCTTCCCATCATTGAGCACATCTACAACAAGCACTGCCAGAAGAAAGCAGTATCCATCATCAAGGTCCCCCCAACATCTAGGGGGACGCCATTCTCACAACTACCATTGGGTTAAGACATTCAGGAGCCTTAGGTCACACACCACCAGGATCAGGAACAGTTATTACCCTACAACCATCAGGCTCCTGAACCAGCATGGATAATTTCACTCACATTAGCACTGAACTGGCTCCACAACCTACAGTCTCACTTTCAAGGCCCTACAATTCATGTTCTCAGTATGAATTTACATATCTCTGTTTGAACATTGGTTGCTTGATGGTCTTTGTGTATAGTTTTTCATATATTCTATTGTATTTCTTTATTTTCCTGCAAATGCCTGCTAGGAAATGCATCTCACGGTAGTATATAGAGAAATATACATATATTGATAATAAACTTACTTTGACTTACTTTGGCTTTGACATTTGCATCTTTCAGAATAAAACTCAGATACTCACGAGGACTTATGAAAGAGCCTGTGGAAATATTTCCAAGATGTGCAGGGTAATTTTGAATAAGTTCCTGGCCAAAATTTAGCCCTCATTTAGTGTCATTTATCACAGTGCTATTTGCATAAATACTGTAGTCTGTGGCATTTTCAGAATAACAAGGGACTACCAAACAAGAGCACCTCGTCCATTGATGACCCTTAGGGTGTCTCAAGCACATAGAGAGTGTCTTTTTTTTTTGTCTGGAAGTTTCCAAGGACACAAATTATTGCTGTGGATTCACCAGTTGTTGTCAACGTGTCACAATTACTCCTTTACAATAAGTTGCAGCAACATATCCAGAATGTGAAGAAAAGGCACACATAGAAACATCAAACATTACAGCACAATATAGGTTTTCGGCCCATGATATTGTGCTGACCTTTTAGCCTACTCTAAGTTCAATCTGACCCTTCCCTCCCATGTTGCCCTCCATTTTTCTTTCATCCATGTGCCTATCTAAGATTCTCTTAAATGTGCCTGATGTATCTGCCTCTACCACCACCCCAGGCACGACGTTTCATGCACTCTCTGTGTAAAAATCTTACCTCTGACACCCCCCGACACTTCCCTCCAATCAGCTTAAAATTATGTGCCCTTGTATTCGCCATTTCCATACTGGGAAAAAGCCTCAGACTATTCACTTCATCCATGCCCCTTACCATCTTGTACACCTCCATCATGTACACACACAATCAAACAACCATACATGCAAACTCATGCACATACATAGACATGTAATCAATCATACATTCAATCACTTACATGCAATTTTTCTCACACAAACACAACTATACACTTATGCAAGCACGCAGAACAATCAATCACACACACGTACTTTCGTTTCTATGAAGTGTTAATACTTGAACAAAATATACATTAATTTTACCCTGTTAGCAGTCTTGGGTCAAAATCACACAACCCTTGCCTACTTCCCCCTTCTGTTTTGCCAATAATCATCAATCATTAAGGCAGTGCGGGTATGAATATAATTGTAAAATATGTTTGTGTTTAATATGCCCTGCAAAAGTGATCGAGTTTAATTTCCTGCTCAAACCCTAGCCCCTGAAGATATTTTTCCTCCTAAAGTGTCAGCACGGATGCCATCAAGAAAATTCAAAGCTCTAAATTCTAGATTTAAAACCGTAGTAATTTTTGCTAAAAATAAACCTTTTGGATCAAACATTTTTACTCTCAAAGTGAAATATGTTTTCACCCATTTCTCATTTTCTAAACCCAAACGACAAATGAAACTAAACTTTGGTAATTTCCCTTTTCAGCACCACCTATGATGTCACAGAAACATCAAGTGCCCACGAGGGCAAACGGAATCTCTCTCTCTCTCTCTCTCTCTCTCTCTCTCTGTGTATCTTTCTTTCTGTATCCCTATTTTTCTCTCTCACTCTCCACTCTCTTTGTATCTCTTTCTCTCTTTCTGTTTCTCTCTATCTCTGTATTTCTCTCTCCCTCTCTCTCTCTCTCTCTCAGACACTCACTTTTTGCAATACTGATGTGCAATCACCTCTTTCAATTGGCCTGGATCTTCGTGCCTCTTTCCAAGTCCATCTTTGGCCTCATCCATTCCCATCCCTGCAGTCTCCTCCATCTCTATTTTGAGTTGGTCCTTTCAGTGCAAGCTTCCTGCTCACCATGAGATTTAATTATTGCCCTGCTGTGGCTTTGCTTCAGAGATAAAGCACAAAGTCCTGGAACTCCAGTCCTAAACTCTTCCTTTGTACAATACTCCTCAAAACTATGCTCTGACCGAGCTGTAACTCAACTGCCCTTCTAAGTCCTCTTAGATTAATGACTGCCCTGTAATTTGTTTTGCATTAAAGGCATGCTATAAATATAAGTTGTCATATAACTTTATGTCAAGCACGTGTTACGTGGTGAGCGAGAAGAAAAAGTACACAGAGGCAGATCTTTCCCTTGTACAAAACTATGAATCAACACATGCAAATAATGGGGACTTCCATGGAACCCACTCCAGAATAGGGTCCTTTCCATTCTTGGTAATCTGGCTGTCTTTAAAGGCAGGGCTTCTGTTCTTGAGCAAATGCACTCTCAGCTTCCTGCGTTCACGCAGAGAGCAGGGTGCTTGTGGCAGTCACACAGTGTGGTCTTGTTCACCGCCATCCTGTGTGAGCAATGCTGGCCCAAGTGCAACAGCTGGAGGAGGAACCCTCGTTGCCAAGAGAGTGGTAAGTGCCTTCAGCAGACTGCCGGCTTGCTCGGTGAGACCTTAAACTTCAGTGGATTTTGAGAAGCAACTTTTATTTTGCTTAGAGATACTACACGGAGATGGGCCATTCCAGCTCAGTAAGACTGCACCGCCCAAGTGCACCCATGTAATCAATTAACTACTAACTCGTACGTCTTTGGAATTTGGGAGGAAACTGGAGCACCCGGTGGAAACCCACGTGGTCACGGGGACTGAGTATCAACTCCTTAAAGGCAGCGGCGAGAATTGAACCGAGTCTCTAGCACAGTAATAGCATTATGCTCATCGCTATGTTACCATGCCACCTCAGTGTTACAAACTTTCAAGCTCCTGAAGGAACTCGGTGGGTTGAGAGCATTGTGGTGAGGGAAAGGATTTGGTGATATTTCGGGCTGAAACCTTGCATCAGGATTGAGAGTGGAAAGGGGAGATGACCAGTGTAAAGACGAGAAGTTTTGAGTTGACAGATGTGGAAATGCACAACAGAAACATTGTTGATAAACTGATTGTAGCATTCTTTATTAGACTGGACTGTCTTAGTATTGGATGGGTGAGCAATCTAGGACGTAAAATGTTGGAAGTGAAAGGATGGTGATTCTGGATTTGGAATCCTTGTTGCTCTACTATGAAGGGTTTCTCCTGATCTGGTGTGGACTGAGGCTTTGTAAGGCATTGGTCAGACTGCACTTGGAGTAGTGAACAGTTTTGGGCCTGCTATCATAAAAAGGATCTTCTGGCTTTGGAGAGGGTCGCAAGAATGAAAGAGTATTTGTATGAGAATTATTTGATTGCTCTGGAACTGTACTCACTGGAGTTCAGAGAAAAACGTATTGAGTATTGAAAGGCCTAGATAGAGTGGATGTGGAGAGAATGTTTCCTGTAGTGGGGGAGCCTAGGAACAGAGGGCACAGACTCTGAATAGAGGGACGTCACTTTAGAGCAGGGATGAGGAAGAATTTATTTAGCTAGAGGGTGGTGAATCTGTGGAATGCGTAGCCACAGGCAGCTGTGGAAGCCAAGTCATTGGGTATATTTAAAGCAGACGTTGATACGTTCTTGATTAGTAAAGACATCAAAGGTTACGGGAAGAAGTCAGGGAAATGGGATTGAGAGAGATAATAAATCAGCTATGATGAAATGGCAGAGCAAACTCAATGGACTGAATGACCTCATTATGCTGACGTGTCTTGTGGTCTTGAGGACTCATTGACGATTAGTCAACTCTATTACCATTGCATTGTACAAATATCTGAAGGATAAAAGGTCAATGGGATGAGTCTAGCTACTTTAATTAATATTCTTGCATACTGACTCAAAGCAGTCCCTGTGTTGCAAGAGTAATTGGAGTAAATATAGAATATAGAACATTACAGCGCAGTACAGTCCCTTCAGCCCACAATATTTTACAACCTTTTAATGTACTCTAAGTTCAATCTAACCCTACCCTCCTACATAGCCCTCCATTTTTCTGTCATCCATGTGCCTAAGACTCACCTAAATGCCCTTAATGTGTCTGCCTCTACTGTCACCCATGGCAGGGCATTCAACCCACCCACCACTTTCTGTGTAAAAACCCACCGCTGACACCCCCTCCTACACTTTCCTCCAAACACCTTAAAGATTGTTTCACCTTGTTCTACCTCAACACACTGTGCAATCATCTGATCTGTATGAACAGTAAAGCTTTTCACTGCATCTTCATACATGGGACTAGGGAGAATTGTGTACAGTTCTGGTCACCGAATTATAGGAAAGATGTCAACAAAATAGAGAGAGTACAGGGAAGATTTACTAGAATGTTACTTGGGTTTCATCACCTAAGTTACAGAGCAAGGTTGAACAAGTTGGGTTTTTATTCTTTGGAGCGTAGAAGGTTGAGGGGGGACTTGATAGAGGTATTTAAAATTATGAGGGGGATTGATAGAGTTGACGTGGATAGGCTTTTTCCATTGAGAGTGGGGGAGATTCAAACAAGAGGACAGGAGTTGAGAGTTAAAGGGCAAAAGTTTAGGGGTAACATGAGGGGAAGCTTCTTTACTGAGAGAGTGGTAGCTGTGTGGAACGAGCTTCCAGCAGAAGTGGTTGAGGTAGGTTCGATGTTGTCAGTTAAAGTTAAATTGGACAGCTATATGGACAGGAAAGGAATGGAGGGCTGAGTGCAAGTCGGTGGGACTAGGTGAGAATAAGAGTTCGGTATGGACTAGAAGGCCCAAGATGGCCTGTTTCCATGCTGTAGTTGTTATATAGTTATATAATTATAGTTTGGCACAGACTAGATGGGCAGAAAGGCTTAAACTAATACCAATACCAATACCTCATTTGCTTTAGGCAGTTTCTAGAGCTCATTTCCTGCAACCATCTTTGCTTTTTCATTCCCTTGCCCTTACAGTCCAAACATCTCTTTATATAGCTGATTACAACAAAGTTTCTCGATGTGATTTAGGGCAGCTGCCACTCTAAGTGTAAAAAAAACTTATCTCTGACATCCCTCCCCCCATATTTTCCTCCAATCACCTTGTGTGATTTTGACTTATGAATCACACAGGCTCCACACAGAGGCTGCAGGGGAGGAAATGGAGGGAAGTGGGTGTGGGAGATCAACTATGGCTTCTGCGGCTTCCCGACATCCTCACTATCACTGAACTCCGCCTGAGATATGATTGTACCTTCTGAATTTACACAGCTTGCTGCCTAATGGTATTTTAAGTCAATTTAAATGCAAGTGCCAGAGTCTGGTTGCGCCTATCAAGTAGGAGATGGAGAGGTGATTTGCTAGAGACATACAAAATCATGAGGCATATTGATAGGGTAAATGCAAGCGGGCTTTTTCCACTTAGGTTGGGTGCAAATCAATGGAACTAGGCAGAATAATAGTTTGGCACAGCCTAGATGGGCCAAAGGGCCTGTTTCCGTGCTATAGAGATTTATGACTCTACTGATTTGCCTCCTACAGTAGTGTATGTGTGTGTGTGTGTGTGTGTGTGTGTGTGTGTGTGTGTGTGTGTCTCTCTCCACTTGAGTAGATGAAAGCTAAGCGGTTCAGCTATTTGAGTCAATCACCAGATCCCTTAACACCCAGTCCCTCTCCAGAAGCACCATCTTTGCATGGAAACTGGGCCTTGAAACCTTGGCTGAAGGTTTTTCCTCAGGCCTGTGACCATGGCAGCCAAACTGAAGGATTCAGAAAATAACAAAGAAACTTAAAGCCTTTACTGTTTGTGAGACCGGCTGGAATTCCTAACTCTTTGTATGTTTTATTTTGCAGGCACTATGGTAGTCGAAGCAGCCTAATTCTTCCAGTTCTGGTCTTTATGGACTTAATGCTAATTGTGATAGGGGTTTTGGACTTGACTAACTCCTACATATTAGCATTATGTCTGTGATGCGACTGCTGCCAACAAAGGTCTCTGTGTACATGTGCGAGTGTTGGTGGGGCAAGAGAGACACTAGAGATGTCGTGGTGAAATGCAATCAGACCCCCCGGGAGCGTTGATCAAGCAGACGATGGGGAATGTGCAGGCGAAGAAATCTCGGCAACAAAAGTCTTTTTGGCTCCCTCTGCCTGCCTCCCCAACAAACCTTCCTGGCACAGAAGAAAGAGCAGCGACATGGGTGCCTCGGGCTTTTATTGCCTCTGATGTCATGGGGAAAGTTGAGGTGGATATAAAATTAGCGAGTTTCAGGAGGACAGAGGAAAGCACGTTCCTCACTCTAATGGAAAGTGAGATGACTACCATGCCCTTTAGTTATAAAACAAGGTTAGAAATAATTCCTCCTCCACAGCCTGAACCCATCCTGTAATCCTGCATTTGACCCGTCTCCCTCTCTTCTCACTACTACCATCGGGGGTGAGGTAGTGGAGTCCTGGGTCCCACGCCACCAGGTTCAGGAACAGTTGTCACCCTACAACCGATGGGATCCCAGGTCAGTGTGGATGGCTTTATTCACATCAGCACTGAACTGACTCCATGGCCTGTAGACTCACTTTCAGGGATTCTGCAGCTAATGTTCTCAGTATTATTTAATTACTTTTTTATAATTATTTGCATAATTTGTCATCCTTTGCACATTAGATGTTTGTCAGTCTTTGTTATGCATAGTTATTCATGGATTCTATTGTATTTCTTTATTTTCCTGTGGGCGCCTGCAAGAAAATGAATCTCAGGTTTGTAAATAGTACATATACTTTCATAATAAACTTGTGTTAAACAGTCTTTACACATGCAGAAAGGAACAGTGCGCAGGAGAAAAATAGAAATAAAAATCAGCATTTGATACCACCTTCTCACTAAAGGCTTCTAGCTGCCATTCTCTCGTTGAGTTTAAGCTGCTTTACTTAAACTTCAATGTGTTTGTTATCCTGGTTGGGCAAAAGGGTCAACTGCTAATATTGCAAAAGGTCAGATTTTGCTGATTGCCAAGTAATTTAGTTACAGGAATGGAAGACTAATCGCTGCTCAATTCCCACTGTCACAATTTCTATTCAAAATTACAGTAAACTGATGAAGTTCAGAGGGTAAACAGACCATTTCATCCATACCCCATATGTAGTCGTTGGCATTAAAGCAAAAGAGAAAGATTAGCTTCATTTGCCACACATACATTGGAACATAAAGGAAAATGCATTGTTTTGCATCAAATCAAATCAGCAAGACCACACGTCTCACCACACTTCCAGCACCAACATAGCAGGCCCACAACTCACTAACCCTAACCCATGTATCTTCGCAATGTGGGAGGAAACCAGAACACTCGGAGGAAACACAGGCGGTCACAGGGAGAACGTACAAATTCCTTACAGACAGCGACAGTAATTGAACCTCCATCTTACAGCCAGTGCTGAAAGTGTTGTGCTAACTGCAATGCTACCATACCCCGCCCCCCCCCCCCACCTTGCTGTGCCCATTCAAACCATCAGCACTGTTTCTACAATTCTTCTAGAGCAGGGCTTCCCAAACTGGGGTCCACAGACACCTTGCTCAATGGTATTCGTCCATGGCACGAAAAAGATTGAAAACTCCTGATCTAGATCATCACTGATTGGCACCACGTTTCCACCTGCCATCCACACCTGCCTTGGTCCCTAATCTTTAATATCCTTGCCCAACAAAACTCTATTTATCAATCTCTTCCATACCTCCTCTTTATTTCTTGGTCTAAGAAGATTCCATGTCCTATCTCCACCAACAATTAAATCAAGATCCATCAGTAGTATCTCCATCACCAAATGTCTTTCATAACAGATATCCTACCAACTCCCACTTAAAGCTTAATAATTAGCACTGAACTATCTCCTTCTCAGATGTACTCTGTTGCTTCAGTGATCTGACATTTCAGGGGTGCTGCATACACAGGGCCCTTAGTATTATCAAGAATCCCAACATCCATCCAGCATCCCCTTTGACTTTCTACCATCAGGCAGGAGACTCCAATGACTTTGATGCATAAAGACCAGAACTGTCAGGATGGGAAACTGTTGGGCTTCTGAACTCCCTGCCGCATTGCATTCGAAGTGTCACCGTCCGATCTATTCTGTACCTGACAATATTTAATGAATGTACTTTACTTTGTTTGTCTATGCATAATTCATCTGTAGGTTTTTATCCTTACTTTCCTAAGTTATTGTGTGTTTGTGTGTTACGTGTACTACTGCGCTTTACACCCTGGTCCGGAGAAATTTTGACGGTATACATGTATATTGTTAAATGACAATAAACTTGACTTGACTTGAAAAAGAGAAGTCTCGCAACACCCCATCATGCCAGTTAATAGATTAATTTCCCAGTTAATTACTTCTTCTTCCACAAGAACAAACCCATTATCCTTAGGCTCTGGTCTCAATTGTCTAATCAGGCTCTTAATTAGGTCAATAAAATAACTTCAATTCATTAATTTCAATTGCATGTAAAACTCAAAGTGGAGCTTCACTGAATGTCTTTTCAAAGCCAATTTAAACTACATCTATACACATTACACCTTAGTTTCTGCCAGTAGCTATAGAAAACCAGGTCACCAAAAATCACGTATGAGTCTTGGGTCTCTTTTCTGGTACTGTAATGTGTTGAGGGCAACTAGGATTACTGCTGAGAGACCAATTGAGTATTGTGAAAATTGGGGAATATTCCAAGAAAAGGAACAGACACAGAAATTCCATGAAAGTGATCAATCTTGTGGTTCTTCTCTGAGGCGGACTTGCTTAAGGCTTCCCAGCACAGATAGAGCAACACACTAAAAAAGCTGGGGGACTCAGCAGGTCAGGCAGCATCTATGGAGGGGAACATGCATTAGACATTACAGGTCAAGCCCCTTTATCAGGACTTACAGTAGATGCTTAGATACATAGGTTCTTCATTTATTATGTGCCGTGTCATATGACATGGGCGAACGTGGTCTTTCCATGATCATGTTTGTTCTTGGCAATTTTTTCTACAGAAGTGATTTGCTATTGCCGCCTTCTGTGCAGAGTCTTTACGAGCTGGGTGACCCAGCCATTATTAATCTCTTCAGATATTGTCTGCCTGGTGTCAGTCATCCCATAACCAGGACTTGTGGTATGTACCAGCTGCCTATACGGCCATCCACCACCTGCTCCCATGGCTTTACGAGACCCGTATCAGGGGTCTAAGCAGGTGCTACAGTGGTTCCCAACGGGGGGTCCACAGACCCCTCAATTAATGGTAGGGGGCCATAACATTAAAAAGTTTGGGAATCCCTTGCCCAGTGGTGGTCTGCAGGCTAACGGAGGGAAGGAGTGCCTTACACCTCCTTTGTTAGAGACAAATCTCCACCACGCCACCCAAGATACATAGATACTTCTTTGAATTGGCCTCACGTTGCAACCGGACAACAAACGTTAGGTAGAGCTGTTGAAAGAGCAACACGGGTCTGCCCTCTCAGGTGGACCAGGAGATATGAAGTACATCTTAAAGCAACGTAGAATTGTTAAGGTGGCATCTTTCCAAATTGTTGTTATTCCTCTCCGCGCCTTGCGGAGCAATGGGTGACAACCTTGCCGTTCCTTTAGCATTTGCTATTTTTTATGAGGCTAAGTTGCTAGCTCGTCACTCAACCCAGCATAGATGAAAAGCCTGCAAGGAGCCTCCAGTGCAGATCCCACTACACCTCCAACCTGCTAGCCTGCTCTTTCCAAATGCATGTTTATAAATAAACGGTACTGATTGTCCTTTATCTCGTACTACACTGCAGTACGGACCTTTTAACCTACTCTAATCCTTCTAACTCTTCCCTCGTACATAGCCCTCAATTCTCCTATTATCCATGTGCTTATCAAAGAGTTTCTTAATTATATCTAATGTATCTGCCTCTACCATCATCCCCGGCAGCAGGTTCCATACACCCACCACTCTCTGTATATTAAAAAAGAACTTACCTCTGACATCCACCCTATACTTTCCTTCAATCATCTTAAAATTATATAAGCCTTGTATAAGTCATTCGTGCCCTGAGGAGAAAAAGTTTCTGGCTGTCCGCTCTATCGATGTCTCTTATTATCTTGTACACCTCTATTGTCACCTCTCATTATCCTCCACTCCAGACAGAAAAGCCCTTGCTCACTCACCCTATCCTCATAAGTCATGCTGTCTAATCCAGGCTTCATCCTGATAAATCCCCCCGCAATGATCAGTCTGGGATGTTGATATACACCAGCTGTTTCACAACAGTGCCAGAACACCAGAGCAATGCTAATGGATCCTGAAATAATCATTATCACACTTCACTCCAGAAAAAAAATATGTTTTTCAACTGCATAAATCCGAATAAAGAGTATTATACAATTGAGATTTATGACATAAAATTCACATTGACTCATTTACAAATTAAATGAGCAAATTAAACTAAATCACTATTCCTCTTTTGCACTATCTATTTATTTGTTTGTTTGTTTATTTTTTATCTATCACTGTAATAGTAATTTTTATGTCTTGAAACAACAAATTTCATGACATACTGTACGTCAGTGATAACAAACCTGATTCTGATTCTGAAATGTCCTTGGCAACTGGGAGAGCATCAGGAAGTGATAAACCTGGGCTTTGAGCTTAATCCTGGCAAATAATAACAAACATCTCCCATTAAACCTGTTGTTCCAGTTCAATACCCAGCTTCATTATGAGATATAATTTTAATTGCAAGCCAATGACACAGAGTCAGGCTGGTGTTATCAAAAGCATTCAACCAACAGAAATTCAAAATATAAAACATATTTCTAAATTGCACATGTTATATCCAAATCCAATACATAAAAGAACAAATTGGTCACAGTTGACGCTTGTTAATGTTCTTGATTTGAAGCAGCCTCATCTCCAATCTTATTGTATTCATGGAATTCCTGCCCTGCACTCACCTTGTTCTTACTGTGTCATTGTTAGTGTACACGCAGGGATACCCAGCCATTAGGAAACCATAGCAGGTCTTCTGGATGAATTACAGAAATTTTGCAGCACAGCTAGAGGCCATTCAGCCTATCTTATCCATACAATCTATATACTAAAAGCAATCTACATTCAGTGGCCACTTTATTAGATACCCCTGTACACCTGCTCGTTAATGCAAATACGGTATCTAATCAGCCAATCACGTGGCAGCAACTCAATGCATAAAAGCATGCAGACACGGTCAAGAGGTTCAGCTGTTGTTCAGACCAAACATCAGAATGAAGAAGAAATGTGATCTAAGTGACTTTGACCGTGGAATGATTGTTGCTGCCAGACAGGGTGGTTGGAATATCTCAGCAACTGTTGATCTCCTGGGATATTCTCACACAACAGTCTCTAGAGATTACAGAGCATGGTCCAAAAAACAAAAAAAAACATCCAGTGAGTGGCAGTTCTGTGGGAAAAAACACTTTATTAATGAGAGAGGTCAGAGGAGAATGGCCAGACTGGTTCAAGCTGACAGGAAGGTGACAGTAACTCAAAAAACCACACATTACAACAGTGGTGTGCAGAAGAGCATGTCTGATTGCACCAGACATCAAACCTCAAAGTGAATGGCTACAGCAACAGAAAATCACAAACATACAGGAAGTACCTAATAAAGTGGCTACTGAGTGTATCTATAACTCCGCTGCCCTCCTCCATACCCCTGTATATTTTTTATTCAACTTTATTGTCATTGTGCCGAGTACAGATACAAAGCCAATGAAATGCAATTAGCATCTGACCAGAAATGCAAAGAATAGTATTATTTACAAAATAACTGTGAATAAAAAGTAAGTGCTACAGCACAAATATAAAAGTACTGAGACAGTACAATATGGGTGCAATACTGCTTAGCGCTGTGATGTGAGGTTCAGCAGGGTCACAGCCTCAGGGAAGAAGCTCTTCCTGTGCCTGCTGGTGGGGGAGTGGAGGCTCCTGTAGCGCCTACCGGATGGAGGAGAGTAAAAAGTCCATGGTTAGGGTGAGATGCATCCTTGATAATGCTTTTCACCCTGCCCAGGCAGCGTTTATGGTAGACATTCTCAATGGTGGGCAATTGGGTGCCGATAATCCGCTGGGCAGTTTTCACCACCCACTGGAGTGCTTTGATACGGGACAATTGCCATACCACACTGAGATGCAGTTGGTGAGTATGCTCTCAATGGTACAACGGTAAAAGTCCGTCAGTGTCCTGGGACAGAGATGAGCTTTCTTGATGCTCCGCAGGAAATAAATTTTGAATGTTCAATAGCGTGAAAGAGTACAGTCAATGTTTCGGGCCAAAACCCTTCATCAGGACTCATCCTGAAAAGTCAACTGTTCACTGTTTTCCATAGATGCTGCCTAACCTGCTGAGTTCCTCCAGCATTTTGTGCATGTTACTCTGGATTTCCAGCATCCACAGATTTTCTCATGTTTAAAATTTCGTGTCATATGTGAGTGAGACTAAACCTGATTCTAATTCTGATGTATATAATGTGTCTTAATTTAATATCATAAGACTGGTAAAATATAATTATATCATTAAATTGAGTTACATATTTCAGAATCAGACTGTAATAAGACTGTAACAAGCCAAGGTCCCTCCAACAGCTAGGTCACAGGCCTTCCAGAAATGAGGTCAATAATAAACCTACAGCCCCATCCCCACTCCATAATTGTTTAATCACACGTCAGACTCACTGCCTACTCAGGTGTGACAGATGGGCAAACCCAACCCACAGCCCCCATCCTGGGTAAGTGTTGCATGCAAGGGCAGTGGGTAGCAATGCCAGGCATTGGACCAGGATGCTGAATGCCTTGGTTATTTAATATGTCAATATATTAATAAATTAATATTAATACACAATCCATATTTAATATTGATGCAGTCATCATAACTTACTCCTTTCATCCCAAAAAATTGTTGGTAGAAGGCCATGTTGGGTCAAAAGAAAATGTCAAAGAGTCAAAGATTTATACAGCACAGAAATAAAATTTAAGAAGGGAATGATATGATATTAGTATAAATGGGTCCCTCCAAGAGGACTACAACCTTGTCATGGTTTGGAAGCCTGCGTGCCTCAATGACCCAGAGAGCTATGTTGGCTGGAGTCAGGGCTTTATGGTTTGGCTGTTGGTAGGGTCATCCATGTTTCAATAGGTCAAAGGGTAGAGGCCAAATTAAGAGTGTCCTCCAGGTATGAGGGTTCGGCTCAGGGCTGACAACCCTGACCGGCAAAACAAAATTGCTATGGAAACAGCAATGAAGAACCCTTCCCCATCTGTGTATTACGGTACACCTGAATCTCCTCACAGGACGTACACAGACATCCTACCTCTACCGGAAGTTCCGGGAGTCTCCCGCATTTGAGTAGTGGCTCCCTGATGCCCGCAAATTATATACAATATCAATTTTTTTGAGAGCAAGCGAGCGAGGGAAAGCAAGAGAGAGCACGAGAGCGACCACGAGAGAGCGCGCGCGCGAGAGAGAGCGAGAGTACAAGAGAGAAAGCAAGCGAGACCACGCGAGTGAGACAGAGAACGTGAGGGAGAAAGCAAGAGAGAGAGAGAGAGAGAGAGCGCGATAACAAGCAAGCGAGAGCGCGAGAGTGAGAGAGAGAGTGACAGCGCGCCATTGCAGAGTGTTCCAAAGAAAAATAAAACGTACATCACCCCAGACTACACTAAAGTGTACCCCTGCCTAATAGGGGTCAAAATAATGACAGTGTTGCTCGCTGCACTGTTTGCAACAGTGACTTTTCTATTGCCCATGGTGGGTTAAGACTGTAAAAGACATGTTGAGGTGAGTTTAACAGGTGTCATTCGTTCATTAGCATAACTAACGTTATTTAAACTAGCTGGCCAGCTGCTAAGGAGCTACTCTATTGCAGACATCCCACCTCTCCCAGGAGTCTCCCGCAAATTGATGGTACTACCTCCCTGAAAGGAGTTCTTGCAGGGTGGGATGTCTGTGAACATGACTGGCAGTAGTGAAAGCCGAGAGGAAGCTACTGACGAGATGAAGGAAGCCCTGAGCACCGCCAAAATGGAGGACCTTCATTGCTGCCCTAAACGTCAGTGGCGTACTGGGCAATCAGTAAGTCGTATAAATGAGTGTTTGATGGGCGAGAAGGACTGTTTCCTTGCTCTCTTTCTTTATGACTTCATATGGCTTTTGAGTCTAAGCAGGCCCTGAGACTGACAATGTTTATGCTAACTATTAAAGGCCTATCTGTAATAATCCTGTTTCGTGGCACTTGGTCTTTTGCTTACAATGTCTTGGAAATTTAAATCCCCTACCTGAAACTTTTTAAAGGTAGAAAGAGAACCCACTTCCACCAGCTTCTCAAACAGTGCACTTCAACTACCCACCGGGTGAAAAGCTTCTCCCCCAGGTTCCTTCTAAACCACTGACCCTTTCCATTAAACGACTCTTAGTGGCCACTTTATTAGGTACACCTAATGCAAATATCTAATCAGCCAATCACGTGCAGCAACTCAGTGCATAAAAGCATGCAGAAATGGTCAGGAGGTTCAGTTGTTGTTCAGACCAAATATTAGAATGGGGAACAAATATGATTTAAGTGACTTTGACTGTAGAATGATCGCTGGTGCCAGACGGGGTGGCTTGAGTAACTCAGAAACTGCTGATCTCCTGAGAACTTCACGCACAACAGTCCTCTAGAGTTTACAGAGAATGGTGGGAAAAACAAAAAAAATCCATTGAGTGGCCACTCTGTGGGCAAAAATGCCTTGTTAATGAGAGAGGTCAGAGGAAGGTGGCCAGGCTGATTCAAGCTGACAAGAAAGTAACAGTAACTCAAATAACCACGTGTTACAACAGTGGTGTGAAGAAGAGCATTTCTGAATGCACAGCCCATTGAACTTCGATGTGGATCAATGGCTCACATCAGAAGACCACAAACATACACACTCAGTGGTCACTTTATTAAACATACGAGGTTCCTAATAGTAATTTTACATATTGCACTGTACTGCCGCCACAGAAAAGAACAAATTTCATGACATATGTGAGTGATGATAAGCCGGATTCTGATATGAGTCTATTGTAGGCTGAGAGTGGGAAGGCATCAGGGAGACCTTTTGTAGTGATCAAGAAACCAATTGCCTTTGCCTGATTTCTCAGGGCTGGGTGTGTCAGCACCTGCCCCGGCACTCCTTCTCTGCCACCTGTCCCACACCCCTCTCACAGTGCTCCACCCTCACCTTTCCCAACATCCTTTGCTCCCGCCAGATTTACAAACCTGCTCTCCGCTCCACATTGACAAATACAGTACTGTGCACAATAGCTATGTACATGGAATTGTTCACTGAATCTTGCCACAATTACAGTACAATTGCTTCTGTATTTTTCTAGAAGATTCTCACTTTCTGCAGCAGGTTCCACGCCACTTGAATCAGGTTTTTTATAGGTTAATTGTTGTCGCTGGAATCTGTTATCTCTAGTCTGAGTGTAAGACGACCATGGTGGCTTTTTCTCCCCTCTTTGTCCTTTCCTTTGTTCTCTTGGCTCATCTTTATTAGTTTGTTCTTTGTTCTTTTAATACTTCGTAAAACTGCTTAGCAATAACTTCTTGACTTCCTCGGGACCTTTGGATCGCAAAAGCATCAGGATCCAACGTACCCTATCGCACTTCTCGTAACTTTGTGTACACCTCCATCCGGTCCCACTTCAGCCTCTTTTGCTTTCTCCAAGGAAAACAACTCCAGCCTATAAAGTCTTTCCCAAATACTTAAATATCCTATCCCATGCAAATTCAGGTGAATCTCCTCTGCAAATGCAAACCAGAGCAATTCGTCCTTCCTATGGCAACCAGAACTGCACACAATGTTCCATCCATGGCCTGAATAACCCTTTACACGAAGATCTTCCTGCACTTCTATTTCGTGTCCTGGTTAATGAAGGTAAATGTCCCAGCTGCCTTCTTCACCACCCTGTCTACATGTGCTGCCACCTTCAGGGATCTTTAGACTTGTACACCAAAGACTCTTTATTCTTTAATGTTCCATTCAAATTCCGATTCAAGTTCAGATTCATTTATTTATCATATGTGCATTGAAACACACAGTGAAAAGCATCACTTGTATTAATAGTTCTTAAATTTAGGGCACCACAGCAGTATAGCAGTTACTAAGACACAATTGGAGCTCGAGGTGTCAGAATTCAAAGTTCAATTCCAATACTGCCTGTAAGATATTCTTTACATCCTTCCCGTGAGCATGTGGTTTTCCTCTGGGTGCTCCGGTTTCCTCCCACAGTCCAAAGATGTACCGGATAGTAGGTTAATTGGTCATTGTAAATTGTCTTGTGATTTGTCTGGGGTTAAATCGGTGGGTTGCCTGGCAACGAGGCTCACTGAGCCGGAAGGGCCTATTCCATATTGTATCTCAAAATAAATAAATAAGTCAGCACAACCTTAGGGTAACCTGGGGCAGCTCACAAGTGTTGCCTCACTAACATACCCTCATAAGACATGCCAGACACTTAATGGGGTTAAATACCATCTGCTGATGCCCTACTCAATTTACCAGCTTATCAATATCATTCTGTAACCTAACACCTCTTTCCTCGCAACCAACAACATCACCAATTTTTGAGTCATTGGCTAATAATCATTTTTCAATTACTGGTTCAAATGCAATGGCCACTTTAAGTAAAATATACCATAAAGAGTCTCAAGGCAGCAGTGTTCTCAGTAACAGCATTAATAAAAAATCATGTTCTTACAAAATTGACTGCACAGCTCACTGACTCAACAAAAGCTAGTAACATGATGATTCATTAAACATGATTACTGACTGTAAAAGCTTTTATAGATATGTAAAAAGGAAAAGACTGGTAAAGACAAATGTAGGTCCCCTACAGACAGAAACAGGTGAATTGATTATGGGGAGCAAGGACATGGCAGACCAATTGAATAATTACTTTGGTTCTGTCTTCACTAAGGAGGACATAAATAATCTTCCAGAAATAGTAGGGGACAGAGGGTCCAATGAGATGGAGGAACTAAGCGAAATACATGTTAGTAGGGAAGTGGTGTTAGGTAAATTGAAGGGATTGAAGGCAGATAAATCCCCAGGGCCAGATGGTCTGCATCCTAGAGTGCTTAAGGAAGTAGCCCAAGAAATAGTGGATGCATTAGCGATAATTTTTCAAAACTCGTTAGATTCTGGACTAGTTCCTCAGGATTGGAGGGTGGCTAATGTAACCCCACTTTTTAAAAAAGGAGGGAGAGAGAAACCGGGGAATTATAGACCGGTTAGCCTAACATCGGTGGTGGGGAAACTGCTGGAGTCATTTATCAAAGATGTGATAACAGCACATTTGGAAAGCGGTGAAATCATCGAACAAAGTCAGCATGGATTTGTGAAAGGAAAATCATGTCTGACGAATCTCATAGAATTTTTTGAGGATGTAACTAGTAAAGTGGATAGGAGAGAACCAGTGGATGTGGTATATTTGGATTTTCAAAAGGCTTTTGACAAGGTCCCACACAGGAGATTAGTGTGCAAACTTAAAGCACACGGTATTGGGGGTAAGGTATTGATGTGGATAGAGAATTGGTTAACAGACAGGAAGCAAAGAGTGGGAATAAACGGGACCTATTCAGAATGGCAGGCGGTGACTAGTGGGGTACCGCAAGGCTCAGTGCTGGGACCCCAGTTGTTTATAATATATATTAATGACTTGGATGAGGGAATTAAATGCAGCATCTCCAAGTTTGCGGATGACACGAAGCTGGGTGGCAGCGTTAGCTGTGAGGA
The DNA here is from genome assembly GCF_963921235.1 of Mobula hypostoma. NCBI lineage: Eukaryota > Metazoa > Chordata > Chondrichthyes > Myliobatiformes > Myliobatidae > Mobula > Mobula hypostoma. Next base: position 16,971,784 of record NC_086102.1, read on the forward strand.
GGATGCTAAGAGGATGCAGAGTGACTTGGATAGGTTGGGTGAGCGGGCAAATTCATGGCAGGTGCAATTTAATGTGGATAAATGTGAAGTTATCCACTTTGGTGGCAAAAATAGGAAAACAGATTATTATCTGAAGGGTGGCCAATTAGGAAAAGGGAAGGTTAACGAGACCTGGGTGTCATTATACACCAGTCATTGAAAGTGGGCATGCAGGTACAGCAGGTGGTGAAAAAGGCGAATGGTATGCTGGCATTTATAGCGAGAGGATTCGAGTACAGGAGCAGGGAGGTACTACTGCAGTTGTACAAGGCCTTGGTGAGACCACACCTGGAGTATTGTGTGCAGTTTTGGTCCCCTAATCTGAGGAAAGACATCCTTGCCATAGAGGGAGTACAAAGAAGGTTCACCAGATTGATTCCTGGGATGGCAGGTCTTTCATATGAAGAAAGACTGGATGAACTGGGCTTGTACTCTTTGGAATTTAGAAGATTGAGGGGGGATCTGATTGAAACGTATAAAATCCTAAAGGGATTGGACAGGCTAGATGCAGGAAGATTGTTCCCGATGTTGGGGAAGTCCAGAACAGGGGGTCACAGTTTGAGGATAAAGGGGAAGCCTTTTAGGACCGAGATTAGGAAAAACTTCTTCACACAGAGAGTGGTGAATCTGTGGAATTCTCTGCCACAGGAAACAGTTGAGGCCAGTTCATTGGTTATATTTAAGAGGGAGTTAGATATGGCCCTTGTGGCTACGGGGATCAGGGGGTATGGAGGGAAGGCTGGGGCGGGGTTCTGAGTTGGATGATCAGCCATGATCATAATAAATGGCGGTGCAGGCTCGAAGGGCCGAATGGCCTACTCCTGCACCTATTTTCTATGTTTCTATGTTTCTATGATTCCAATTGACTGAGTTGGAAAGTTACTAGCAGATTTTCTCATTGATACACTTTCTGAACCAAACTATCTTCTTGCCAGCCAGTCTTTAGATAGGGAATGACCTGGACAAGGTGAGATAACACCAGAGTTCTGATTTCCTTGGGTTCTGGTATGATAGACTGAGCTCTTCCCATTCTCACAATCTAATGGTTCTGCCATCAAGGCCATCATATCTACATTACATTCCAATTTCCATTATTCTACTGTGGGTAATATTTTCTTGAAATAGTTTAACAGAAGTAATAAAAATTGAGAACTAAGATAGCATGATCATACTAATCAGCAATAATTGCTGCAATTAAAATAATCTACCATTAACAACACACACAAAATAGTGGAGGAACTCAGCAATTCAGGCAGCATCTGTGGAAATAAATAAACACCTGACATTTCAAGATGAGACATTTTGTGCGTGTTGCTCTGGATTTCCAGTATCTGCAGAATCTTGTGTTCTCTGCCATTAAGTTCAAATTTCAAACTGAAAAGTACAACAAAATTCACTGAATGTTGCTGATCCATCAGATAAAGATCTTTCAAGAGAAACTTAAACACAAAGGATTCTGCAGATGTTGGAAGTTCCAAGTAACTGATGAAGAGCCTCAAATAGCCTTCTTTATTCCTCTCCATAGATGTTGCCTGACCTGCTGAGTTCCTCCAGCATTTTGTTTGTGTTACTCAAGAGAGTCTGTCAAGTAATAGATGACATTTTCACTCCTCCTGGTTATATCCTCTCTCGCATCCCCATAGAAGAACTGAGTTTTCTATTCACTAAAGGTGGACATCACTGATAATGCCAGCAACATTTGCCCATCCCTCATTGCCCCAGAGCTGAGGAAGTAGCTGAGAGCCAACCCAAAGGGGTTGTCACATGTAAACTGGAGCAGGTAAGGACAAGTTACCTGTCTTGAAGGTTTTTTGAGTTACTGATATATACAGATACATCAATCAGATTTTCAACAACACACGACATTCTGCAGATGCAGGAAATCTTGAGCAACACACAAAATGCCAGAAGACTCAGCAAGTCAGGCAGCATCTATGAAGGGAAATAAACACTTGATGTTTCAGACTGGTAAGGAAGTGTGCAGAAGCCAGATTAAAAAAGTGGAGGTGGGTGAGAAGTACTAGCTTACAGGCGATAAGTGAGACCAGGTGAGGGGGAAGGTGGGTGAGTCGGGGAAAGGGGGATGAAGTAAGAAGCTGGGAGGTGATAGGTAGAGGAGGTACAGAGCTGATGAAGAAGGAATCTAATAAGAGAGGACAGTGGACCATGGAAGAAAGGGAAGGAGGAGGGGAACCAGAGGGGAGTGATAGGTAATTGAGGAGAAGAGGAGTGAGAGAGTAACCAGAATGGGAAATGGAAAAAGAGAGAATGGCGTGGGGGTTATTAACGGAAGTTAGTCAGGTTGGAGGTTACCCAGATAGAATACGAGACATTGCAGCCTGAGTTTGTCTTCATCATGGCAGTCGAGGAAGCCAAGAGCAGACATGCCAGAATGAGAATGGGAAGTCAAAATGAAGCGGATAGTCACCAGGAGATCCGGCTTTTTGTGTCAGAGACAGCAATATATTAAAGTATTTTACGTTCAGTTCCATCACGCCAAAGAAGAAATTCCTTCCTTGCAGTGATGGAAATGAAACTTGTGACAGGTAGTTCAGGCAACGGATAACTACCCAGAATGTCTCTTCGCGATATGTTCAATGAGTTAATGTCATTGATTGATGGATATTATTCATAACAGCTTTATGTTTCCTTCTCATGTTTACACAAAGCTTCAAATATTTCACTCTCTTCTTTCATTCATTCATTCTCAGTGCGTGGCCCAAATCACCTGTCAAAATCAAAGTTTCTCCATGTGTTCTGGTGGTCTGGCCTTGAACTTACTGGAATAGTACCCCAAGATCAGGAATACTGATCCAGGGACAAAAGTTCAACCCCCGCCACGGGAGATGGGGAATTTAAAGCTAAATAATTAAATAGATCTGGTCTTTTCAGAATCAGGTTTAATATCACTGGCATACATTGTGAAATTTGTTAACTTAGTGGCAGCAGTACAATGCAATACGTGATTAATATAGAAAGAATTTCAAAAATGAATTACATTAAGTATATATATTTTAAATTTTTTTAATTATATAACACTGCTAAAACAGAAATAATGAAAAAAAGTGAGGTGATGTTCATGGGTTCAATGTCCATTTAGAAATTGGATGGCAGAGGGGAAGAAGCTGTTGATTCTGTACTTCCTTCCTGATGGTAGTAATGAGAAGAGGGCATGTCTTGGGTGGAGGGCGTGCTTAATGATGGACACCGTCTTTCTGAGGTACCGTTTCTTGACTTTTGGGATTAGTACTCATGATATAGCTGGCTAATTTTACAACTTTCTGTAGCTTCTTTTGATCCTGTGCAGTAGTTCCCACTAACCTCCACTCCCCCCCCCCCCACCCCCCACATACCAGACAGTGATGCAGCCATTCAGAATGATGAACCAGTCACGGTACATCTGTAGAAGCTTTCAAGTATTTTAGCTGACAAACCAAATCTCCTCAGACTCCTAATGACAAATAGCCACTGTCTTCCCTTCTTTATAGCTGCATTGATTTGTGGGACCAGATTATGCTTATAAAATATTTTCTCTGTGATAATAATCCTTAGAGGGAAAATCTAACATTTTTACCTATATAGCATACGTGTGACTCTGTGCCAGGAAATGTTGGAGAGGCTTGACCCAAACACAAAGCAGCAGAGATGATTTAGCAGTGAGCAATAACATTAATGATAAACTGTAAAATAGCAAGCCATGAGAGGCCACCAAATAAGAGAGAGCAGAGACTTAACACAACAAGGCAACCAGGTAACTGAAGGCTAGAAGCAACTGGTTGAGGCTGGCTGGTTCGAATGAGTGAGCAAGGGTTGTAGGTGAGAGCAGGGTTTAAATAGGCTGCAGCTGATGAGTTGGAATCGAGAGGCAGGTGACTCCTTTTAGCTGTGTGGTGACTGGGAGGTGCCTGCCTGTGCAGGCCTTACAGTTTGGTCCTGAGGTGAAATGGTCTTGTCCATATCAAATTTCCAGTTAGGCTTTAGGAGCTGACTGGCATTATCACTTATCATGGTGTATCCCTATTACAGCGCTAAGTAACCTCCAACCTGACTAAGACTGGAGTTCAATTTCGGCCGTGGTAAGGAGTCTGTCCGTTTTCCCCGTGATCACATGGGTTTGTTGGAGGTGCTCTGGTTTCCTTCTACATTCCAGGTATGTATGGTTATGGTTCGTGAGATGTGGGCAAGCTAGTTTGATGCCAGAAGCATGGCAACACTTGCAGGCTGCCAGGCACAATCCTTGCCGATTTGATTTGATGCAAACAACGCACTTCACTGTTTGTTTCGATGGTTTGATGTACGTGTGACAAATAAAATTACTTGTTAATTATTAGTTGCAGCAAGATGGCGCTGGTGATGCCCAGCGACAAAATACAAAACAAAGAAAACTGTTGAGCACCTTACTAATAACACTTTATTAATAACAATGAAATAGAAGGTGTGCAGAGGTGAGGCTAGGCAAGCAGAGGAGGGAGGAGGCAGGGGCGGAAGCAAAGGTAAAGGCGAGGCATGGTGGAGGCAGGAGGAGGCAGAAGCGAGGGAAGCCCCAAGGTCTGGTCAATTTAGGTGCAAGGCCGAATTGGAAAGGTCAGGCACAGGCCGGATCACGGCGGCAGAGTCCAGGCCCCAGAGCTGTCCGAGAGCAAGGAACAACCTGAAGTTTGGATGATCTAGCTGCCAGGCCAGATTGAAAAGGTCAGGGTGTCGGGATCAGAGGCAAAGGACGGGCTGGTTCTGTCTGGGTCTGCTCACTGCGGCTTTTGTTCTGCTCTGCAGTCTGGGATGAACTGAGGCTGCGGCCCGCTCCCAGCTGCAGCGATGCTTCACCTCGTGTCCTTCACAAAACTTCAGCTCTAAATGTTATTCGTTTACTTTAACTATTTGTACGGTTTTCTTTCTCTCTGTGCATTGGGTGTTTGATGGTCTTTTCCTCATGGGATCTTTTGGCATTTCTTTGTTTTGCCCGTAAGGAGGCGAATCTCAAGGTATACATACTTTGATAATAAATGAACTTTGAACTTTAATATTGTCCTGTTATATTGCCAGGCAGCACTGAGGGGCCGAGTGGCCAACTCCTGCTCCCGAACTTCTTGAACATGTCTGCATGCACTCATGCATTAAGTTGCTGCCACATGATTAGCTGATTAGATATTTCCATTAATGAGCGGGTGTACCTAATAAAATGGCCACTGAGTACAGGATACTTGGCCACCGGATACTTGGTAGTGTGGAGGAGCAGAGGGACCTCGGGGTACATGTCCACAGATCCCTGAAAGTTGCCTCACAGGTGGATAGGGTAGTTAAGAAAGCTTATGGAGTGTTAGCTTTCATAAGTCGAGGGATAGAGTTTAAAAGTCGCGATGTAATGATGCAGCTCTATAAAACTCTGGTTAGGCCACACCTGGAGTACTGTGTCCAGTTCTGGTCGCCTCACTATAGGAAGGATGTGGAAGCATTGGAAAGGGTACAGAGGAGATTTACCAGGATGCTGCCTGGTTTAGAAAGTATGCATTATGATCAGAGATTAAGGGAGCTAGGGCTTTACTTTCTGGAGAGGAGAAGGATGAGAGGAGACATGGTAGAGGTATACAAAATATTAAGAGGAATAGATAGAGTGGACAGCCAGCGCCTCTTCCCCAGGGCACCACTGCTCAATACAAGAGGGCATGGCTTGAAGGTAAGGGGTGGGAAGTTCAAGGGGGATATTAGAGGAAGGTTTTTTACTCAGAGAGTGGTTGGTGCGTGGAATGCACTGCCTGAGGCAGATACACTAGTGAAGATTAAGAGACTACTAGACAGGTATATGGAAGAATTTAAGGTGGGGGCTTATATGGGAGGCAGGGTTTGAGGGTCGGCACAACATTGCTCTATGTTCTATGAGTGAATACATGTCCCTATAACAACATGGATCCCTACTTCTTCCAAGGCTTCTATGAAATAATATTTTAGAAAAGGTAATTTAGAATAGAAAATAGAACTCTGGATTCTGTTTTCAAGAAGAAAACATTGAATTATTTGCCTGAGTATTTGCAAAATTCCCAGGATATCGGTCAATAAACACATCGCCGATTTACTCACTTTAAACCAATGACACAAAATGGTCTCTTGTGTAATTCCAAAGGAGCAGCATTGCAGGCTGTCAGATTATATACAATCTTCTCTCTCTCAGGTTCTTTGCGTAAAGACATCTTCAAAGATTTGGATGGCTTTTGATGGTTTTGCGGCCAAGTTAGCAGACAATACAAAGATAGTTGGAGGGGCAGGTGGTGTGGAGAAATCAAGGAGCCTGCAGAAGAACTTAGGCAGATTGGGTGTGTGGGAAAAGAAGTGACAAATGGAATATAGTGTAGGGAAGTGTATGGTCATGCACATTGGCAGAAGGAATAAAGTTCAAAGTAAATGTGTTATCAAAGTACATGTATGTCACCATATACCACCCTGAGATTCATTTTCTTGCAGACATACTCAATAAATCCATAATAGAATAATAACCACAATAGAATCAATGAAAGACTGCACCAACCTGGATATTCAACCAGTGAGTAAAAAACATCAAACTGTGCAAATACAAAGAAGGAAATAGCAATAAATAAATATATAATACTGAGACCATGTCATTGAAAGTGAGTCAGTCCATAGGTTGTGGGAACTGCTCCATGTCGAAGTGAGTGAAGTTAAACACAGCACTCTATGTCACTGGTTTAAGGTGACTGAGTCAGCAATGTATTTATTGACTGATATTCTAGGATGTTACGTCTGCTCAGGCAAGTGATTAGTGATTCTATCATTGAGAGCACAATCTGTGATCCTACATTTTATCAGAAAAACCTTCACCTAGAATATTGTTCCTTGCCTGTTGTATCATACCAAGAAGGAAAAGGGATTTGGGTCTACATTGTTATATGTACAAGTATACATGTGTGCTTATACTTCATCACTGATCCGACTCACTGAGTACGAGTCATATGCTCTGTCTCAGCAGCACGTGGGCTGTAATCTGAAAATAAACACTATGTAAACCAAGGATTTAAGACTTGATATGCACTCAGTGGCCACTTTATTAGGTACTGGAGGTATTAGGTACGGAAGGTACCTGATAAAGTGGCCAATGAGTGTATGTTTGTGGTCTTCTGCTGCTGTGGCCCATCCACTTCAAGGTTCAACATGTTGTGCATTCAGAGATGCTGTTTTGCACGCCACTGTTGTAACACATGGTTATTTGAGTTACTGGTGCACTCCAGTCTGGCCATTCTTCTCTGACCTCTCTCATTTCATCCACAGCCGCTCACTGTATGTTTTATTGTTTTGACAACATTCTCTGTAAACTCCAGAGACTGCTGTGTGCAAAAATCCAAGGAATTCAACAGCTTCTGAGATACTTAAACCACCTCAACTAATACCAAATAATTATTCTACAGTCAAAGTCACTTAGATGACATTTCTTCCCCATTCTGATGTTTGGTCTGAACAACAAATGAACCTCTTGACCATTTCCTTATGCTTTTAAACATTGTTGCTGCTACATGATGAGCTGATTAGATATTTGCATTAACAAAAAGGTTGCATCTGTGGCGGTGGGGGTTGGGGGGCATGGAAACAGAGTCGATGTTTCAGGGTGGTGACTCTTCATTAGATTTCCAGCATCTGCAATAACTTTTTTTGGACTTTTTCTTCACTTCCAACTCATGAATGTTTGGGAAACAGACGAGATTCCGGAGGTGATTAAAAATTGAAAACATATTGTACACTGCTATCGAACTGCTTTTGGGAAAAATCCATCAGTACAGAAAAGATCAGCTAGCTCCGGTTCCCCTCCTGCTTCCTTTTTTTCCCATGGACCTCTCTCCACTCCAATCAGATTCTTTCTTCTTCAGCCATCTACCTCTTCCACCTCTCAGCTTCTTAATTCATTCTCCCTCTCCAGCCACCCATATTCTCCCTTGGCTATCACCTACCAGCTTGTACTCCACCCCTCCTCCCACATTCTGTCCCCTTCCTTTCCAGTCCTGATGAAGGGTCTTGCCCGAAACGTCAACTGTTTATTCCCCTGCCTGACTTGCTGAGTTTCTCCAGCAACGTGTGTGTGTCACTGTACGTTCCGATGCAGGTGTGACAAAATAAAGCTCGTCTTTAAAACGTGCTATATCGATTCTTGCCACAGGAGTGAGAGAGGAGTGGTGGCTGTGTGAAGAGACAGCACACTACATACCTGAGTACCATCATGGAAGGACTGACACAAATGAGGAGCTGATTTAGTGGTGGCATTTCAGGGTGAAACAAAGGATGTGTGGCGCTGTGGTGCAGCAATTAGTGCGGCTCTGGAAACCTCAGGTGCTATCTGGTTGGAGAAGACCATAAGACATAAGAGCGGGTTTAACCCATTCAGCACATTGAGTCTGCACTGCCATTCCGTCATGGCTGATTTATTATCCCTCTCAACCACATTCTCCTGCTTTCTCTTGGAGGAAACTAAAGAAATTTGGCCTGTCCCCTAAAACCCTCACCAATTTTTATAGATACACCGTAGAAAGCATTCTTCTAGGGTGCATCACAATCTGGTATGGAAGTTGTCCTGTCCAAGACTGGAAGAAGCTGCAGAAGATCGTGAACACAGCGCAACACATCACACAAACCAATCTTCCGTCCTTGGACTCACTTTACACCGCACGCTGTCGGAGCAGTGCTGCCAGGATAATCAAGGACACGGCCCACCCAGCCAACACACTTCTCGTCCCTCTTCCCTCCGAGAGAAGGCTCAGGAGCTTGAAGACTCGTACGGCCAGATTTGGGAACAGCTTCTTTCCAACTGTGATAAGACTGCTGAACAGATCCTGACCCAGATCTGGGTCGTACCCTCCAAATATCCGGACCTGCCTCTCGGTTTTTTTGCACTGCCTTACTTTCCATTTTTCTATTTTCTATTTATGATTTATAATTTAAATTTTTAATATTTACTATCGATTTGTAATCCAGGGAGCAGGAAGCGCAGAAATCAAATATCACTGTGATGATTGTACGTTCTAGTATCAATTGTTTGGCGACAATAAAGTATAAAGTATAAATCTTTGATACGTTTACTAATCAAGAACCTATTAATCTCCGTTTTAAATATACCTAGTGACCTGGTCTCTACAGCTCTCTGTGGCCATGAATTTTATAGATTCACTATCATCCAGCTACAGAAATTCTTCCTCCAAATAGACATCCCTTCATTCCGAGGCAGTGCTCTCTGGCCCTACATGATCCCACTACAGGAAGCATCCTCTCTACATCTCTGTGAACATGTGGGTTTTCCCCTGGTTGCTCCCTCATTCCTTGTAAAATCCACACGGGGGAATGGACAAACTCCACCCAGAGAGGTGCAGCATTTCTTGCATCTACACACAGTAGACCTGAGGACCCTCATTTATCATAAACACAAGAGACCCTGCAGATGCTGGAAACTCAGAGCAACGTGCACAAAACGCCGGAGGAACTCAACAGCTCAGGCAGCATTTTCGGAGGGGACTAAACAGTTGACAGTTCAGGCCGAGACCCTTCGTCATGGACTGGAAAAAAAGGGGGGAAAAGCCAAAATAAGAAGATGGGGGGAAGTGGACGGGTAGGAGTACAAGCTGAGCAGGTGCTAGGTGAAAGCATGCAAGGGAGGGGGAAGAAGATGAAATGAGAAGCTAGGATGTGATAAGTGGAAGAGGTGAAGGGTTGAAAAAAGGAATCTGCTCGGAGAGTAGTGTTACCATAAGTTATCCCTAGTGTAAAATATAGGCCAGAGACCTGAGTAAATTTATGGCTAGATGTTAGAAGGAGCAAAGGTCAAAGTAAAATTTATTATCAGAGTACAAATATGTCACCACGTGCAACCCTGAGATTCATTTTCCTGTGGGCATACTCAGCAAATCTATAGAATAGTAACTGTAACAGAATCAGTGAAAGATCAAGTAGAGCATCGAAGACAACAAACAATGCAAATGCAAATATAAATAAACAACGAGAGCATGAAATAATAGATAAAGAGTCCTTAATGTGAGAACATTGGTTGTGAAGACATCTCAATAGATGAGTGTAGTTCGCAAACAACAGGAATTCTGCAGATGCTGGAAATTCAAGCAACACATATCAAAGTTGCTGGTGAACGCAGCAGGCCAGACAGCATCTCTTGGAAGAGGTACAGTCGACGTTTCAGGCTGAGACCCTTCATCAGGACTAACGAAGGGCTAACGTTAGTCCTGATGAAGGGTCTCAGCCTGAAACGTCGACTGTACCTCTTCCTAGAGATGCTGCGTGGCCTGCTGCGTTCACCAGCAACTTTGATGTGTGTTGTTGGATGAGTGTCGTTATCCTCTTTTGTTCAAGAGCCTGATGGCTGAGGGGTAGTAACTGTTCTTGAACCTGGTGGTGCGAGTCCTGAGGCTCCGGTACCTTCTAACCTGATGGCAGCAGCAAGAAAAGCGCACGTGCTGTGTGATGGGGATCTCTGATGATGGATGCTGCTTTCCCATGACAGCGGTTCATGGAGATGTGGTAAATGATTGGGAGGGCTTTACCCAGGAACAAGATGGATGAGAACACTGTGACAACAGGCATGGACTCGATGGGCCAAATAGCCTATGTTTTAAAAAAATATATAAGAAATATCGAGCAGCTGTAATGGCCAATTAGCAATGAGGCCTCAGTAGAAGATAGAGCTTTACTGGTTGGTTTGCAGAGTCATACCCAAACAGATGCAAGGATTGCTACTCCAGGAAGCACACAAACACCAGATGGGTGTTGGGAAACGTGAGCCAACAACAAGAACAGCTGTATACTAGATTGACCTCCACAGAGGTACAGAGAGAATGGTGTCAACTTGCTGTGTATGTCAGAAGTACAGAAATACACAACAGAGACCGTGACTGTGGCATACTGTGTGAGCTGATTTGTCCACGCACAACCAAGAATGCTATCCCAGTTAGCACACTGCTCCAAGTTTCCACACATCAGAAGGATGAAAGGCGTGAGAGTCACAACATTTACCACAGTCCCTGGAAACCTGCTGGCAGGATAAAGGTTTCCTGAGAAATCGGTGTGTGACAATGGAACCCCATTCACCTCAACAGAATGCAGAGAATTTGAATCAGAATCAGATTTAATATTCCTGGCAAATGTTGTGAAATGTATTGCTTTGCGGAAGATGTACAGCACAAAATGTTAAGAATCTATAAATTACAATGGAAGTATATATAATAATTTAATTAAATAAGTAGCACAAAAAGAGAACAAAAAAAAGTTTGGTAGCATACAAGGGCTCAACTTCCATTCAGAAATATGATGGTGGAGGGGAAGAAGCTGCTCCTAAAACTCTAGATTCCTATACAAGCTCCCTGATCACAATGAGAAGAGGATGATAGGGTCCTTAATGATAGATTTGATGCATAATGATCAGGGAATCCCAATCTATTATAAACCATGAACCCCTACCATTAACTGAGGGGTCCATGAACCCCAGGTTAGGAACCTCTGATAATGATGGATAGCGAATTTGCAGAATGATACGAGTGGTAATCTCATCCTCACAATATCCACAATATGGTTGATAGACATCTCAAAATCAAGAGGACCCTAAACAATTGCAGATCCCAACTTAATCTTGTTATCATTGATAAATTGTACCCCTCGGAGTGACATGAAATTTCAGTCATGTTACTGATTGGCAGAAAGGACCCGACAACTCCGGTAAACAAAATCTTCCACAAGACCAGGAGAAAGTAAGACAGTTGACTTACTGACACACTGCAGGAAGGAAGTGTGTACCCGTTACAAAATATATTACAGTTGTGTACCATCTACAAAATACATTTCAGTTAAACACTATTTGTTTAACATAGAACATAGAACATAGAATAGTACAGCACAGTACAGGCCCTTCAGCCCACAATGTTGTACCAACCCTCAAACCCTGCCTCTCATATAACCCCCCACCTTAAATTCCTCCATATACCTGTCTAGTAGTCTCTTAAATTTCACAAGTGTATCTGCCTCCACCACTGACTCAGGCAGTGCATTCCACACACCAACCACTCTCTGAGTAAAAAACCTTCCTCTAATATCCCCCTTGAACTTCCCACCCCTTACCTTAAAGCCATGTCCTCTTGTATTGTGCAGTGGTGCCCTGGGGAAGAGGCGCTGGCTATCCACTCTATCGATTCCTCTTAATATCTTGTATACCTCTATCATGTCTCCTCTCATCCTTCTTCTCTCCAAAGAGTAAAGCCCTAGCTCCCTTAATAGACAATAGACAATAGGTGCAGAAGTAGACCATTTGGCCCTTCGAGCCTGCAGCGCCATTCTGAGATCATGGCTGATCAATCTCTGATCATAATCCATACTCTCTAAACCAGGCAGCATCCTGGTAGATCTCCTCTGTACCCTTTCCAATGCTTCCACATCCTTCCTATAGTGAGGCGACCAGAACTGGACACAGTACTCCAAGTGTGGCCTAACCAGAGTTTTATAGAGCTGCATCATTACCTCGCAACTCTTAAACTCTATCCCTCGACTTATGAAAACTAACACCCCATAAGCTTTCTTAACTACCCTATCTACCTGTGAGGCAACTTTCAGGGATCTGTGGACATGTACCCCGAGATCCCTCTGCTCCTCCACACTACCAAGTATCCTGACATTTACATTGTACTCTGCCTTGGAGTTTGTCCTTCCAAAGTGTACCACCTCACACTTCTCCGGGTTGAACTCCATTTGCCACTTCTCAGCCCACTTCTGCATCCTATCAATGTCTCTCTGAGTCTTCAACAATCCTCTGCACTATCTACAGCACCGCCAACCTTCGTGTCGTCTGCAAACTTGCCAACCCACCCTTCTAACCCCACATCCAGGTTGTTAATAAAAATATCGAAAAGTAGAGGTCCAGAACTGATCCTTGTGGGACACCACTAGTCACAATCCTCCAATCTGAATGTACTCCCTCCACCACCACCCTCTGCCTTCTGCAGGCAAGCCAATTCTGAATCCACCTGGCCAAACTTCCCTGGATCCAATGCCTTTTGACTTTCTGAATAAGCCTACCATGTGGAACCTTGTCAAATGCCTTACTAAAATTCATGTAGATCACATCCACTGCACTACCCTCATCTATATGCCTGGTCACCTCCTCAAAGAACTCTTATCAGGATTGTTAGACACGATCTGCCCTTCACAAAGCCATGCTGACTGTCCCTGATCAGACCATGATTCTCTAAATACCCAGAGATCCTATCTCTAAGGATCTTTTCCAACAGCTTTCCCACCACAGACGTAAGGCTCACTGGTCTATAATTACCCGGACTATCCCTACTACCTTTTTTGAACAAGGCAACAACATTCGCCTCCCTCCAATCCTTCGGTACCATTCCCATGGACAACGAGGCCATAACGATCCTAGCTAAAGGCTCAGCAATCTCTTCCCTCACCTTGAGGAGCAGCCTGGGGAATATTCCGTCAGGCCCCATTGACTTGTCCGTCCTAATATATTTTAACAACTCCAACACCTCCTCTCCCTTCATATCAACATTCTCCAGAACATCAACCTCACTCATATTGTCCTCACCATCATCAAGTTCCCTCTCATTGGTGAATACCAAAGAGGAGTATTCATTGAGGACCTCGCTCACTTCCACAGCCTCCAGGTATATCTTCCCACCTTTATCTCTAATCAGTCTTACCTTCATTCCTGTCATCCTTTTGTTCTTCACATATTTGAAGAATGTCTTGGGGTTTTCCTTTACTCTACTCGCCAAGGCCTTCTCATGCCCCCTTCTTGCTCTCCTCAGCCCCTTCTTAAGCTCCTTTCTTGCTTCTCTGTATTCCTAACATCACTTCCAAACTCAAAATGGACAAAGGCAGCCACCAGCAGCAGAAGAGTCAAGTTGCTACCATCCTTGGAATTAAAAGCAACACCTTCATCAATACCCATACTAAACCCCAATCCTCTCTAACCAACAATATTGTGGGAATATTTTTATCATACCCACACCACTGGGTACAGGAATGGTGACTACCCTTCAACCATTGGGCTCCTGAACCAGCGTCAATAACTTCACTCATCTCAATGCAGAAATGACTCCGCAACCTATTGACTCACTTTCAAGGACTCTACAACTCATTTTCTCAGTATACTTTCTTTCTTTCTTTATTATTTTTATTATTTGTATTTTTTTTGTCTTTGTACGGTTTGTCCTCTTTCGCGTATTCATTGTTTGTCAGTCTTTGTGCGTAGTTCTTCATTTCTTTATTCTACAGTGAACACCTGCAAGAAAATGAATCTGTGTAGTGTATAGTAACATATATGTATTTTGATAATAAACTTACTTTGAACTTCGAAGAGTAAATGTTTACTTTGATAATTAACACAGCTGTTCAAAAGGATAGCTTCCACCCCTCAAAGGCTGTTAGGGACAGAAAATACACACTGGTCTTGCCAACAGTGCCATTGTCCTGATGAATAATGGAACTTGATTGCAAGGAGGAAGTCACTCAAACTATCCTATCAATGGTGGCCAAAACTGGACTTCAGGTCGATCCCTTTTCACTATTTCTTGGTCCAGAGCTCTGTAGGTTACAGATCGAGTCTTCCAGATGTTGTTCCACCTCATCTTCAGGTGGTGCCCACCGACTGAGTAAAATATCATCTCTGTGAATCTACTGAGGCAGTCGAAACCCCAAAGTCTGAATCGGAATCCAAGTGTGATAGAGCTGGAGGTCGAAGATTTCAGACTACCTTGGCGTTAGAGGACTGTGGATGTGGCTGGCTGGGACAGAAGAATGGGGCTGTTTTGCTGCGTGTTGCATTGTGTTTCATTATGTTTTGTGTCGCACTGCCGAGTGTGGTGGGCGTACTGCCCCCAGCACATCCTCGGGTGTGTTGGTTGTTAACACAAATAATGCATTTCACAGTATGTTTCAATGTACACATGATAAATAAACTTGAATCTTGAGTCTTGATCTTGAATCACAATGTCTCTAATCTTTCTCCTTATTCTATGCCTCTTGGCTACAGAATGCTTTGCCAGGCGAAATAGGTCATTTTTGTTCTGATACCTGCATAAGTTAAATCTCTCATTATTCTTTCTAGTACCAAAGAAGATTTCACCTGCCTAGTCAGCTTCTCCTCATAACTAGAATCATCTAGTCCCAGAATAGCCTTGTAAATTTCTTCTGATCTTATCATAGTAGTAAGATGTAAGTACATACATTATATAGTAAAATGTCTAGCCCAGATCCAGTGCTCTGTTGGTGACTTAACCTGTGTCTAATCTGGCCTTCTTGCTTTTGTATTTGTGAATAAAGGGTTTTCAGTTAGACCAATAAACCATAAGAACCTAAGATATAGGAGCAGAATTAGGGCATTCGGCCCATCACATCTGCTCCACCATTCTATCATGGCTGATTTATTATGTCTCAAACACATTCTTCTGCCTTCCCCCCATAACCTTTGACAACCCAACTAATCAAGAACCTAACAATCTCCATTTTAGATATACCCAGTGACTTGACCTCCACAACCATCGGTGGCAAAGAAATTCCTCCTTTGTTCTAAAAGGACATACTTGTATTCTGAGGCTGAGCCCTCTGGTTCCAGACTACTATAGGAAACATCCAGTTCACTCTATCTAGGCCTTTCAATATTAGATGTTTCAATGAGATTCCCCCTCATTCTTCCAAACTCCAGCACATACAGGTGCAGGGCCATAAGTGCTCTTCATATGCAAACTCTTTCACTCCCTGGGTCATTTTTGTGAATCTTCTCCGGATCCTCTCCAGTGCCAGCATTTCCTTTTCTAGATAAGGGGCTCAAAGCTGCTCATCAAATTAACAGATTAATGGATTCCATGGAGCTAACTTGCTAATTAAGACGTTCATATCTGAAACGAGGAAAAGTAACCGGTTCCCTAACCTCCTTAATACGTCTTCCAACTTGCATTCTTGTTCATTTGTCATTTAATCCCTCCAGATTCATTTCTGATTTACAGATTGCTTTGAACCATTGAGATTTTGTCCTGTTCAATGCCAGACACATTCACTGGGAATATAAAACACAAAGCTGTCCAAAGAGATTCACTGTTGAATCACACAGTCTCTGCTTCACCCATAATCTTGTTTAAGCATCCGCTTTCCCTGGCCTCAGTTGTGTCTCTTACGTTCATTTCAACTGTTTGCAAACTGTTTCATTGTTTTAAATATTGATGGCTTTTCAGACATAGTGGTCTCCCTTCTAGATGTCTATTTACCATCTATTAACTTAAGAATGGATTGACAAAGGTAGTGACATCACATTGACGTCATTGCAAGTCCAGCTGTTCCATGGTTACGCTGCAAAATAAAACTACGTTCATGCAGATGTTGTAGGGTTTCTCTTTGGTTAAAAGATTCTTAAGTTTAATGTGAAGTATAAAATTTGCTACGAAGTACAAACCTCTTCTTTATTTCCTTCTGTTAGTACTGCTATATAATCTGACATCATGGAACAAGTTCACAAATACAGTCTTTCCGTTTTCTAGAAACTGACTTTGCTCTATAACTTACGTTTCAGAATTGGTGATAGTTTAGCTGAAGCTGAATGTGTATGATGCTTCAGAAGGAAAAAATATTTTATCACCCAGTCCCTTCACCTTTTTTGGTCAGTCCAACGTCTGGTCACCATGATCTATATGGTTTCAAATCAAACGTTATGAACTTGCAAACTATTTTAAGCCTCCCCTCTATCTAGCAAGATTGCAAACGTTGGAAATATGAAACAAAGTTCAAAAGTGGAAAATAAAGTTATTATCAAAGTGCAAATACGTTACCAGTTCTACCCTGATATTCATTTTCTTGCCGGTATTCACAGTGGAACAAAGAAGTAGAATAGAATCAAAGAAAATCTACACACATTACTACTACTACGTCGACTCAGGCCTAGGGGCCGGCGTCAGGCACGATGATGGACTCTCCACTTCTCTCTCTCCCTCATCAGTGTGTTCAGTTCATCTACATTAGCCGCGCCGCTGTCTTCTAGGAGCATGTTGACCATAGTCTTGGGAGGGCGCCCAGGTTTCATCCTCCCATGCTTGGGCTCCCATATGATGACTAGGCTGGCAGGTAGCTTGGGGTGGCGTAGACAGTGCCCCGCTAGTTGCAGTCTTCTCACCTCGATTTTAGTGGTGAGCATCGGTAGGTCGTCATAGACCTCGACGTTCGTCATGTGCTGTTGCCAACTCATGTCATGATTATTATTACACACATTACTTACGTTTATTGTTTGCAATATTTGTTTTTTGCTGCACAATGGGTGTCTGACAATTTTTTTTTAATGAGTTCTACTGGGTTTCTTGGTAAAGAGACGAATTGCAAGGTTGCATATAGCATACATACTTTGATTATAAATGTACTTTGAACTTTGAACTTGGAACTTCAAAACAAAGACAGACAAATTGTGCAAATACAAAAAGAAACGAGTAACAATACCCAATACCCAAAAAATGCTGAGAACTTGTGCTGTAGAATCCTTGAAAGGTTGTGTTCAGTGATCAGTTCAGCGTTGTGGTCAGTGAAGTTATCCACGCTGGTTCAGGAGTCTAATGGTTGAGGAGTAATAACTATTCCTGAACCGGGTGGCATGGAACCTAAGGCTCCTGTACTTTCATCCTGACAGTAGCAGTGAGAGGAGAGCCTGGCCCGCATGGTGGGGGACCTTCAGGATGGATGCTGCTTTCCTGTCGCAATGCTTTTTGTAGGTGTGCTCAATGATAGGGAGGGCTTTGCCTGTGATAGACTGACCTGTATTCATTATTTTTTGTGGGCTTTCCATTCATGGACATTTGTGTTTCCTGTACTAGCTTGCGATGCAATCAGTCAGGATAGTCTCCACTGTGCATCTATAGAGGTCAGTCAGAATTTTAAATGATATCATGAATCTCCACAAACTCTTAAGAAAGCAGAGGTGCTGTCGTGCTTTCTTTGTAATTACAGTTATGTGCTGGCCCGAGGACAGGCCCTCCAAAACAATAACAGCGAGCAATTTAAAGCTGCTGACCCTCTCCACCTCTGATTCTCCAGTGAGGACTGGCTCATGAACCCCTGGGTTCCTTCTTCTGAAGTCAATAATCAGCTCCTTGGTCTTGCTGACATTGAGTGAGAGGTTGTTGTTGTGGCATCACTCAGCCGGATTTTTCTGCGCGCCGCACATCACTAGGAGATGTTGGAGTGTGTGTAATTAGGCGCTTGGCAAGGTCCAATAAAAGGAAGCTAGTTTGAAGCTGTGCAGCCTTTGTGCGAGTGGAGTAGTGTTAGAGTGCGCAGTTCAGGCTTTGGCTCATAGAGGATTCAGTGAGAGAGGCAGAGCCTGTAAGTAGATTTTCGTTTTTGTTTACTCCTTTCTTTCTTTCTTTCTTAGTACACATTTAGAGCGGTGGGAATGCCAGAAGGTTAGTTGAATGCTCCTCTTGCAGGATATGGGAAGGCAGCGAGACCTCCTGTGGCCCTGATGACTACGACTGTGAGAAAAGTGCATCCAACTACAGCTTCTTTCAGACCATGTTAAACAATTGGAGCTGGGTGAAATCTGGATCATTCGGGAGGTTGAAGAGTTGATGGACAGGACATACAGGGAGTTAAGTATACCCAAGAAGCAGGACACAGGTAACTGGGTGACCGTCAGGAGAAGGAAAGGGATAGGAGGCCAATACAGAGTACCATTCCACTCAATTATAGATATACCTCTTCAGATTCTGTTTGGGGGAATGACCTAGCAGAGGAAGGCCATAGAGGTCGGGACTTTGGCACCGAACCTGACACTGTTGCTCAGAAGGGAAGTGGGGGAAAGAGGTGAGCTGTAGTGATAGGAGATTTATTGCTTGGGGGAACAGAGAGAAAGTACTATGGATGAGAACAAGATTCCTGGAGGATATGTTGCCTCCTAGGTACCAGCATCAGAGACATCCCAGATTGTGTCCACAGCATTCTGAAGTGGAAGAGTGAGTAGTCGGAGGCCATAGCTCATGTCAGTACTGATGACATGGGTGAGGAGGTCCTGCCAAGTGAGTTCAGGGAATTAGGTCCTAAGTTAAAGGACAGGTCCGCTGGCTCTGATCTCAGGATTGCTACCCATGCCACATACTAGTGACGCTAGAAACGGGAGGATCACCCAGTTCAACATGCGGCTAAGAAGGAGGGAGGGTTTCAGATTTTTGGATCAATAGGTTCCCTTATAGGAAAGCTGAGACTTGTACAGGTGGGACGGTTTCTACCTCAACTGGAGGAGGAACTAATATCTTTGTAAGAAGGTTTGCTAGTGTTGCATGATGAGTTGGGGGGGAGGGTTGTGGGGGTGCGTTAAGCTAGATTTGCAGGGGGTGGGAAAACCAGAGAGGCAGAGAAGATGGTGCAGTTTTTCTGGTTGTGTGGAAAGATGTTGTCAAACCTACATACAAGGTCAGGATTTGAAAGGTTGAGCATGGTGGGAGTGGTGTTCTGAGTTCTGTGTGTTTCAGTGGAAGGAGTATTATAGGAGAGGTGAATGAGCTTAAGGCATGGATCAGCACATGGAATTATGACATTATAGCTATTAGTGAAACTTGGTTGCAGGAGAGGCAGGACCAGCAACTCAATACACAAGGGTTCTGTTATTTTAGACGTGACAGAGCGGGAGGGATTAAAGGGGGAAGGATGACGTTACTAGTCAGGGAAAATGTCACAGAACTGCTCAGTCAAGGCAGACTGGAGAGCTCATCTAATGAAGCTTTATAGGTAGAATGGAGGAATAAGAAAGGTATGACCACACTAATGGTATTATGTTATAGGCTCCCCAACAGTCTGTGGGATTTAGAAGACACAAATCTATACGGAGATCATAGACTGTTGCAGGAAACATAAGGTATTTATAGAAGGTAATTTTAACTTTCCTTGTTTTGATTGGGATTTCCATACTGTAAAAGGACTCGATGGGAAAGAGTTTGTCCAATGTGTTTAGGAAACTTTCCCTAATCAGTACATAAAATTTCTAACCGGAGAGAGTGCAATACTTGATCTGCTATTAGGGAATGAGACAGGGCAGGTGACATAAGTTTGTGTAGGGGAACACTTTGCAGTTAGTGATTATAATACCATAAATTTCAAGATAATTATGGGAAAGGTAATCCTAAATTGGAGAAAGGCCAATTTTGATGGTATCAGAAAGGATCTGGCAAGTGTGGATTGGAATAGATTGTTTGAAGGCAAAGGTGTTCTTGGTAAGTGGGAGCCCTTCTAAAGTGAAATTCTGAGAGTACAAAGCTCGTATGTTCCTGTTAGAATAAAAGGCAAGGATAACAGGTTTAGGGAATGTTGGTTTTTGAGAGATAGTGAGGACCTGGTTAAGAGGAAGAAGAAGGTATGTAGCAGGAAGGAACAAATCAGCTGCTTGCCCCATACAGTAATATGGGAAAGTATTAGGCACATATATATAGCTAGGGTGCCTAAGACCTTTGCACAGTATTGGAGTAATTTTACGCATTGCACTCTTCTGCTGCCATAAAAAAAAACAAATTTCATGACATGTGTGAGTGATGATAAACCTGATTCTGATGCAGGTCTCAATTTTGGATTGAGAGTGGGAAGAGAGCAGGGAGAGGAGAATCACAGTTGGGAAAAGGGGCAGCGAGAGAGGAGGAAGCAAGAAGCACCAGAGAGACATTCTGTAATGATCAATAAACCAATTGTCTGGAATCAAATGACCTGGTCCGGTGTCTCAG
Source organism: Mobula hypostoma (assembly GCF_963921235.1). Taxonomy (NCBI): domain Eukaryota; kingdom Metazoa; phylum Chordata; class Chondrichthyes; order Myliobatiformes; family Myliobatidae; genus Mobula; species Mobula hypostoma. Next base: position 16,992,561 of record NC_086102.1, read on the forward strand.
GGATGGGTGTGTCTGCATCCGCACCACCCACCGTCACTGGCACTCCTCTGCCACCTGTTCCAGAACCCGCCCACGGTGCTTCACCCAACATTCTTCCCTCCCGCCAGATTTACAAATTCACTCTCCATTCTACGTGGGCAAATACAGTACTGTGTTACCATATAATCTGCCTAGGATTATTACACGGTACTGTATAAGAAATGCAAGAGAACATGCAATAAGGAAATCAGGAGAGCTTAAAGAAGGCATGAGGGTGCTTGAGCAGACAAGGTGAAGGAGAATCCCAAGAGCTTCTAAAGATATATTAAGAGCAAAAGTATTCCAAGGGAAAGAATTGGTCCTCTTGAAGATCAGAGAGATCATCTATGTGTGGAACTGAAAGAGATAGGGGAGATCTAAAATGGATTTTTTAATATCTGTATTTACTCAGCAGATGGACACAGTGTCTAGAAAAGTGAGGCAAAACAGCAATGAAGTCATGGACCATATGCAGATTACAGAGGAGGAGGTGTTTGTGCTTTTGAGGCAAATTACGGTGGATAAATCCCAGGGCCTGAAGGTGTTCCCTCCGGCCTTGTAGGAGGCGAGTGCCAATATTTCAGGGCCCCCAAAAGAGATATTTAAAACGTCCTTAGCAACTGATGAAGTGCCGGAGGATAGATAATGTTATTCGTTGCTTAAGAACGGCTCTAAAAATAAGCTGTGACATTTTAGGCCGGTGAGTCTGACATCAGTAGTGTGTAAGTTATTGGAAGGTATTCTAAGGGACCAGATATACAGGGACTGTTTAGGGATGGTCAAATTGGCTTTGTGCATGGTAGGTCATGTCTAACCAATCTTTTAGAGTTTTTCCAGGAAGTTGACAGGAAAGTTAAAGAAAACAAGGCAATGGCCTTTGGCAAGGTCCCACATGAGAAACTGGTGAAGAAAGTTCAGGCGCTTGGTATTCAGGATGGGGTAGTGAATTGGATTAGACATTGGCTTTGTGGGAGAAACCAGAGAGTGGTAATAGATGTTTGCCTTGCTGACTGGAGACTTGTGACAAGTGATGGGCTGTAGGAATGAGTGTGGGGCCATTGTTGTTTGTCATCTGCATCACTGATCTAGACGATAATGTAGTCAAGTAGATCAGCAAATCTGCAGATGATACCAAGACCGGGGGTGTAATAGTGAAGAAGTCTATCAAAGCTTGCAGCAGAATCTGACCAGCTGGAAAAATGGGCTGAAAAATGGCAGATAGACAAGTGTGAGGTTTTACACTTCGAAGGACAAACCAGCATAGGATTTACAATGCTGAATGGTAGGGCACTAACAAATGTGGTAAAGCAGGGGGATCTGGGAATACAGACCCATAACTTCTTGAAAGTAACATGTGTAGACAGGGGCATAAAGAAAGCTTTTGGCACATTCGCCTTCATAAATCAAAGTGCTGAGTACAAAAGTTGGGGTGTTATGTTGAGTTGTTTAAGATGGTGAGGCCTAATTTGGAGTAATGTGTGTAGTTCCGGTCACCTACCTACAGGAAAGATACTAATAAGATTGAAAGCGTGCAGAGAAATTTACAAGGATGTTGCTGGTACTGGAGCATCCGAGTCAGAGCAAAAGGTTGAATAGGGTAGGACTTTATTCCTTAGAGCATAGGAAAATAAGGGGAGATTCAATAGAGGTATCCAAATTATGAGGGGTATAGATAGGGTAAATACAAGCAGGCTTTTCCACTGAGATTGTATGGGACGGAAACCAGAGGTCATGGATTAGAATCAGAGTCAGAATCAGGTTTATTATCACCAGTATGTGATGTGAAATTTGTTAACTTATTAGCAGCAGTACAATGAAATACATAATAATAAGAAAAAAACAAAATAAAATGACGAATAAATAAATAAATAAGTTGCAGTATGTATATTGAATAGATTAAAAATTGTGCAAAAAAAACTAGAAACGCTATATATTTGAAAAGTAAGGTAGTATCCAAGGAAATGTCCACTTAGGAATCAGATAGCAGAGGGGAAGAAGCTGTTCCTGAATCGATGAATATGTGCCTTCAGGCTTCTGTATCCCCTACCCGATGGCAACAGCGAGAAAAGGGCATGCCCTGGGTGCTGGAGGTCCTTAATATTGGATGCTGCCTTTCTGAGACACCACCCCTTGAAGATGTCCTAGGTACTTTGTAGGCTAGTACCCAAGATGGAGCTGACTAAATTTACAATCCTCCGCAGCTTCTTTCGGTCCTGTGCTGTAACCCCCCTCCCCCATACCAGACAGTGATTAAGAGGGAAAGGTGAAATGTTTAAGGGGTACATGAGGGGGAACGTCTTCACTCAGAGGGTGTTGACAGTGTGGAATGAGCTTCCAGTGGAAGTGGTGGATTCAGGTTCGATTTCAACATTTAGGAGAAATTCAGATAGGTACATGGATGGGAATGGTAAGAAGGGTTATGATGCAGGTATAAGAGGATGGGACGATGAGATTAATATTTCAGCAAGGACTAGATGGGCTGAAGGGCCTCTTTCTGTGCTGTAGTTCTCCTCAGTGCTGTGACTGTTTCCTATGTTCCAAATGACGCGTTAGTGAATTAATTAGTTGTAAGGTGGAAGAGGGGGTGTGGTAGTGTAGTTGTTAGCGTAATATACTACTACATCATCAACTGTCCAATGTGGACGATTCCACATTGTCCGCGGGGAGTTTGTGCATTCTCCCCAAGACTGCGTGGGTTTCCTCTGGGTGCTACCATTTCCTTCCACATTCTAAAGAAATACAGGTTGGTAGGTTCAATTATCATTTGGGAGTTATTGAGTGGCATGGGCATGTCAGGTGAGAAGGGCCTGTTACCATGCAGTATCTTGAAATATAAATAAGCAAACAAACAAACAGATAAACAGATATATAAGTGGATGAATAAGTGAATTTATTTCGCGACACAGCACAGAGTAGGCCCTTTTGGCCCTCCAAGCTGCAGCGCTCCAGGAACTGCCAACAAGTCCAATTTAACCCTAACCTGATCGCGGGACAATTTACAGTGACCAGTTAGCCAACCCGGTACACCTTTGGGCTGTGGGACCAAACCAGAGCACCGATGGAAGACCCACACCTTCCACGGGGAGGACGGACAGAGACTCCTTACAGACGGCACCATGAACTCCGAACTCGGGATCCGCCCTGAGCTGTAATGATGTCACACTAACTGCTACGCTACTGTGGCATCCAGGAATTAATGAATAGAATTTTCCCTTGGGAAAGAAACAGAAAGAATCAAAAGTGTGGTGATATGTATGTATGCGAACAGGTAAGATACAGGTCATGAAGAACAGGGAATGGGATTCATTAAATTGTTCCCTTAGAGTCTGGCGAGCACAGATGAACACAAGGGCTTGTGCAAATACTGGAAACCTTGAGCAACACGCAGAACCTTGTGTGTGTTTGTTCATTCGTAATAAGCCATATCACATGACTTGGGCAATCATGGTCTTTCAATGACCATGATTGTTCTTGACAAGTGTTCGTCCAGTGGTCGTTTGCCATTGCCTTCTTCCGGGCAATGTGATCCCAGCCATTATTAACACTCTTCAGAGATTGTTTGATGTCAGTGGTGGTATAACCAGGACTTGTCATATGCACCGGCTGCTCATATGACCATCCACCACCTGCTCACATGGCTTCATGTGACCCTGATCAGGAGACCAAGCAGGTGCTACACCTTGCCCAAGGGTGACCTGCAGGCTAGCGGAGGGAAGGAGTCTCTTACATGTCCTTTGGTAAAGACGTATCTTCACGCCACCACTCCCTTGTGTGTGTAGCACAGATAAATAGGCTAAGTGGCCTTCATTAGTGTTTTCATAAGCATAAGACAGTAAAAAGGAGCAGAATTAACAATGAACTGAGCAATGAAAGTCAGCATGCATTTGGAAAAGGCATATTGTATCTCGCTTGAGAGAGCATTTCTGATGAAGTAAGAGAGAGGGATGACGAGAAATCTGTTCTTGATGTGCTATATGTGGATTGTCACAATGCATTTGAAAGTCTGTCTTCAAAACTGAAGCTACTGGAATAAAAGGAAGCATCACAGCCTGAAAGGAAAATTAACTGCACAACAGGAAAGGGAGAGTAGCAACTGTAACAGGAAAAAATGTGGAAAATTTTAAATGGTGAAAAGTGTGGTGTTCCGGTGAGCTTGATGTCCTTGTGCAAAAGTCTCTGAAAAATTTCATGCATGCAAAACTAGGAATTAAGATGGCACATGGGTATTCATTCATTATGTGCCGTGTCATATGACATGGGTGATCATGGTCTTTCCATGATCATGATTGCTCTTGGCAAATTTTTCTACAGAACTGGTTTGTCATTGCCTTCTTCTGGACCTTGTGTTTCCAAGGCAGGTGATCCCAGCCATTATCAATACTCTTCAGAGATTGTCTGCCTGGCATCAGTGGTGCCCAACCAGGACTTGTGGTATGCAACAGTTGCTCATACGACCATCCACCACCTGCTCCCACAGCCTCACATGACAACGATCAGGGGGCGAAGCAGGTCATACACCTTACGCAAGGTGACCTACACAGAGGGAAGGAGCACCTTACACCTCCTATCATAGAGACTTATCTCCACCCCACCACCGCACCACCGCCACATGGCTGCATTCATCTTTATTGGAAGACTGTTTCAGTACGGGAGACACCTTATTATAAGTATTAGCACTTGGTCAGGCAGCAAGCAACTACATGGTCCCTTGGAAGTGGCACTACAGGTAGACAGGGTGGGGAAGAAGGATTTTGGCATGCTTGTTTTCATCAGTCAAGGCATTTAGTACTGAATTTTTGGATGTTATGTTACAGTTGTACAAAATGTTGTCGAGGTCACGTTTAGAATATTGTGTTTAGTTTTGGTCACCCTGCTCTAGGAAAGCTACCATTAAACTGGAAAGAGTGCATGATGATGTTGCCAGGACATAGAACATTACAGCACTCTTCAGGCCCTTCAGCCCATGATGTTGTGCTGACCCTCTATTCTACACTAAGGTCAATCTAACCCTTCCCTCCTACATAACTCTTCACTTTTCTATCTTCCATGTGTTTCTTAAATGACCCTAATGTATTTGCCTCTACCACCAATCCTACCAAGACATTCCATACATCCAGAACTCCCTGTATAAAGATTTTACCTCTGATGCCCCCCCCCATACTTTCCTCCAATCACCTTAAAATTATGCATCCTTCTATTAGTCATGCCCTCTCTGGGAATAGTCTCTGGCTGTCCACTCTTCCTATGCCTCTTGTCAGCTTATACACCTCTATCAAGTCACCTCTCATTCTCCTTCTCTCCCAAGAGAAAAACCCTGGTTAAATCAACCTATATGCCCTCTAGACCAGACAGCATCCTGGGGAATCTCCTCTGTATCCTCTCTAAAGTGGCCAGAAATGAACAGAATATTCAAAGTGTGGTCTAACCAGGGTTTTATAGAGCTATTACAGGATTTGAGGACTAAGTTGACCAGGCTAGGACATTATTCATTAGAGCATAGGAAAATGAGGAGTAATATTATCATTCATCCATTATGTGTGGAGTTATATGATGTTGGGCGATTATGGACTTCCCATGGCCAAGATTGTTTTTGGCAATTTTTTCTACAGAAGTGGTTTGCCATTGCCTTCTTCTGGGCAGTGTCTTTACAAGACACGTGACCCTCAGCCTTTATCAATACCCTTCAGAGATTGTCTGCCTGGCATCAGTGGTTGCCTAACCAGGACTTGAGATATGCATCAGCTGCTCATACAACCATCCATCATCTGTTCCCGTGGGTTCACATGACCCTGACTGGGTGGAGGGGATGTGGTAGAGGTGGGGGGGGGCTAAGTAGATGCTACACCTTGCCCAAGGGTGACCTGCAAGCTAGCGGAGGGAAGGTGCGCTCTACACCATCATTGGTAGAGATGTATCTCCACCCTACCACCCAAGTAATATTAGAGAGGTATATAAAACAAAGAATAACTTAGATATGGAGAAACACACAGTCTATTCCAGGGTAAGAAGAGCCTGTCACCGTGCCATATCTCTAAATTTAAAAAAAAAATTAGGAAGCCTGTGACTAGAATAACAACCTTCTAAGTTTGTCCATCAATAGCATTTCACCTGCATATCCTGACCAGTATCCTGCACTGGACGTTGCACATCATAATCAAATAAATTTTCAGCTTAAATTAATGTTTCTCCCTCTTGTGGGAAAAGAATTCAGTCTTTAGTTATTCCAAATCTCGTTTGTCCTACCATAAATCTTTTTTGGTGTCCCGTTTTTCCACCAAAATTAATTTTAAAGATAATACTCGGGGAATTGCACCTGAAGGCGATTGACTGTGAACTCTGGTAATGTCTGATATTTAGTGTCCTTTCTACTCTCGCCTCCAATTCCAGTTTAATTTTGGTGTGGTGACTGGAATGCCCCTGTTGAGATTTGCTCTTTACTCTGTTTGCCCTCCACGCTTGCTATGCCAACCGCTAACGTCACCCAAAAGTTTTGGGGTAGGGAAAAAAGGATTTGCAATTAATGTGAACATTAACGATGTCAATCGGAAGAGATTCGGCGATCCTTCTCCCGCGCATGAAAGAAACCTCGCCTAAGTATTTGTGAGCTCGCCCAAGTATTTGTGAGCTCGCCCTGTCCAAGCAGCGATAACGGAAATTTAATGTGTTTGCTTTGCTTACAGACGAGAGGTGTGACGCTGGAAGCCGGACTTCCAACATGTAACAATGCCAACCACAGAAATGGTAAAAAAAAAACTCGCCAAATGTCAAGGTGCAGAATTATAGAGTGAGATTTGATTGAGATGTTCCATCTCTCTCTCTCTCTCTCTCTCTCTCGCCCTGCCAGGGGTTTAAATATGGTGAGTTGAGGGAGACCGAAGCATTGACAACCCTTGACGAGGGGCGAACAGTGAGTTAGAGGCTAAACAAGGCTCTAGGTACAATGAACGCGGCTGCTTTAATGAGCCTCATCATCATCGCTGGGACAGTGGCTCATTGTAAATCATTACCGCTGCCAGTTCACCAAACTGAGCGCCGCCAGGGTAAGTCCCGGTTCACTGCCTTTGGAATCAGAAGCGATTTAAAATGCATCTCTTACAACGGGGAATTAACTTTTATATATTTAGAACTTTACAGCTTCTTCCCTCCAGCCATCAAATTTCTGAACGGTCCATCATCTTTTGCACTATCTGTCTAGCTATTCGTCTATCTGTTTATCTATCTGCATCTATCCATCTAGCTGTCTGTCTGTCTATCTATCTATCCATCTATCTCCCTGTCTATCTAGCTTTCCATTTATTGCAACTTATAGTAGTTTTCTTTATGTCCTGCACTGCACTTCTGCCACGAAACTATGGTAGTGATAATTAACGCGTTTTGGTTCTCACTCTGAATGGATACAGAGATACACAGTTATAATTTCCTCAGTGGTAAGGAAATGAATAACGATAGGAGTGAGCGCCCTCAATCAAAGTCTAAATAGCTAACTTTGTTGTGTGCGCTTGTGTTTGACAGAAATTGTGGGACACGATTCGAGGGATGAAGCCAGCTCTGAAGGACGAGGGAATGTTATGAGTTTCTTCACTGCTGTCGATCAACTGCGGAGGGACGCCAGCGGTAGATTTCTACCCCAGCTAGCACGAAGCAGAGGTGCGTATGGAGGAGGGAGGGAGGAAGGGGGAGAGAGAGAGAGAGAGAGAGAGAGAGAGAGAGATGGCGTAACGAGATCTGTCAGCATCAGAGATGATATGAATAGATTTGCTTGTTTAGTGTTCCAGAGAGATCTTGGATGTCTCTCTGAAGCTGCAGAACAATCCAATATCGCTTGTCTCCCTGAGTTTGATGAGCCTGCGTACGTTTACTTTAAACTACAGCCAGTCTATCCTAGATTAAATTAGTTTATTGTCATACACAGCAGGCTGCAATGAAATTGCTCGGTCGCATGAAGCGCACAAAGTGAACAGTACACAGGACAATAATAATTAACGCGCGAAGCGCAAAACCAGCAGAATGATGTTGTTGGTACCAACCCTCAACCTTAAGAGGAATCAAAATAGAGGGGATGGGTGGAATTTAGGGAAGGAAATGGGAAGTAGGGGCTGGAGTGGAAGGGAGAGCTCCGGGTGACCGGAAAGGGTGATCAGTATGTGACAGTGTGGAAGGAGAAACCCAAGTATCTTGAAAAGGTGATAAAGTGCTACTGCCCAAACTGTTCTTAGATGGAGAATTCAGTGAAGTCCAATAAGTGAGTGACCATAAGGCCATAAAATCATTAGACATGGGAGCAGAAGTGGGCCATTCAGCCCATTGAGTCTGCTCCTCCTTGCCATCTTGGCTGACTTACTATCCCTCTCAGCGCCATTCAGCTGCCTTCTCCCTGTAATCTTTTATGTCCTTACTAGTCAAGAATCTATCAACCTCTGCTTCAAGTATACCCAATGACTTTGCTTCCACAGCCATCTGTGGTAGTGAATTGCACCAATTTCCTACCCTCTGGCTGAAGAAATTCCTCCTCATCTCTGTTCTAAAGGGATGTCCTTCTATTCTGAGGCTGTGCCCTTTGGTTCAATAGTTCCATTTAATATCAGAGTATATATACAATCTACAACCTGAAGTTCTCACTAGTTCGAGATTCTCCTACTATAGGAAACATCCTCTGTAAGTACACTCTTTCTGGACATTTAATATTTGATAGGTTTCAATGAGATTCCCCTTATTCTTCTGAACTCCAGAGAGTACAGGTCCTGAGACATCAAATGCTCCCCATCTCTTACCCTTTTCAATCCCAGGATCATTCTCATAAATCTCCTCTGGACCCTCTCCAATGCCAGCACATCCTTTCTTAGATAAGGGGCCCAAAATTCCTCACAATGCTCCAAATGAGGTCTGACCATTCCTTATAAAGCCTCAGCATCACATCCTTGCTTTTATATTCTAGTCCTCTCAAAATGAATGCTAACATTGCATTTGTCTTCCTTACTCCTCACAAAAACTTGCAAGTTAACCTTTAGGGAATCCTGCACAAGGATTCCAAAATCTGTTTGCACCTTCCATTTCTGAATTTGCTCCCTGTTTAGAAACTAGTCTATGCCTTCATTCCTTCTACCAAAGTGCATGACCATACACTTCCCCACACTATATTCCATCTGTCTCTTAGGCTTAATAGTCTTAGGCTGCAAAATGTTGGTGGGATGGGTTGAAAAGTGGCAAATGACGTTTAATCCAGACAAATATGAAGTGATGCATTTTGAAAGCACTAATAAGCTTAGAGTGCACACTATGAATGGTGGAGTCTTTGGGAGTGCTGAGGAACAGAAGGACCTTGAAATGCAAGTCCATAGGTTTTAGAAATAGGCACTGCAGGGTAGATAATGTGGTTAGAATGCAGATGGGACACTGGCTTGCATTGGTTGGTGCATTGAATACAACAGGGCCAGCTCCAGCTTGGACAAACCTCTGCTGGAGATCTATATGCAATTCTGGACAGTGATGTTCAGGAAGGATGTGATAGACCCTGGAAAGGTGTGGAGGTGATACACCTGGATGAAGCAGTTCAGTTACGAGGAGCAATTAGAGGCAATTTGTTCTCCCAGGGGCGGAGGAGGTTAAGAAGGGACACGGCTAGGGTACCGGTATATAAAAATTATGAGTGGTATAGTCACTTAATTTAATTAACATAGATCATATTTGACATAAATACAGCACAGTAACAGGCCATCCAATTTACCCCATGAGACCAATTAACCTACAAATCCACACGACTTTGGAAGGTGGGAGCACCTGGGGGAAACCCATGTGGTTACGGGAAGAAAGTACAAACTCCTTACAAACAGCAGCAGGAGTTGAACCCCGATCACTGGCGCTGGAATAGTGTTATGTTAAACTTCATGCTACCAGCATAAATAGAGTGGATTACAGGAAACTTTTCTCCATGGTAGAGGGAGATAAAACAGGAGGGCATAAAGTTCATGTAAGAGGGAAGATATTTGGAGAGGAACTGAGAGGGGCCTTCGTTACCCTCAAGAGTGTCTGAAATGCAACTGCCTTGATAGAGTGACTGAACCTGCATCACTGACAAAAGTGTCCAGGTAAGCATTTGAATCACTTGGGCATAGAAAGCTGCAGACAAAGTACTGTGCAATGGGATTAGTAAGGAAGGGTTAGTGTGACATGGTGGGCCAAATGGCCTATTTCAATGCTGTACAATTCTATGATCTCTTGAGCAGCTTGAAAAATTCAGAGATGAATCTTATAAAGGTGTTCAAAATATCAAATTCAGAGACACTTAAGATGTCACTCAGGGAGCAAGCAAGACATTGGAAACAGTCTCGAATTTTAATTCACTTGAAGATTTAAGAATAAGTAAATACTGAAGAAAATTTGTTTTGAGTTCTTGTAAGAGTTCCATTTCAAGCCCATTGCTGTGATACAGAACCACGTAAAGGAAGGAATTTGAAAAGATCCACAGTGGAAATTGAAGGGGGCGTGTAGTCCAGTGCACCATTTCACAAGGGTTAGAACATTCAGCGATGTACTGCATGACAACTGGAATGTGGTTTGTTCTCATCACATGCACATCAAATCACATCCTAACTACATAGATCCATATACATAACAACTGCTGCTCTTCACTTTCATGTGAGGCACATCATAATGTTTCAGGGACACTCAATAAGAGGGCTTCACTCAGTGGCCACTTTATTAGGTACACATATACACCTGCACATTAATGCAAACATCTAATCAGCTAATCATGTGGCAGCAACTCAATGCATAAAAGCATGTAGACATGGTCAAGAGGTTCAGTCATTATTCAGACGAAACATCAGAATGGGGAAGAAATGTGATCTAAGTGATTTTGACTGTGGAAAGATGGTTGGTGCCAGACCAGGTGGTATGAGTATCTCAGAAATTGCTGATCTCCTGGGATTTTCATACACAACAGACTCTAGAGTTAACAGAGAATTTTGCAATAAACAAAAAAACACCCAGTGTGGGGCAGATCTGTGAGCAGAAGCACCTGGTTAATGAGAGAGGTCAGAGGAGAATGGTCAGATTTGTTCTAGCAGACAGGAAGGCTGCAGTAACTCAAATAACCACACATTACAATGTTGGTATACAGACAAGTATCTCTGAATGCACAACACATCAAACCTTCAAGTAGATGGGCTACAGCAGCAGAAGACCACGAACATACACAGTGTACATTTGGAAAAGCACATAGATGGGAGGCTATGGGTCCAGGTATGGGTTGATGTAACCAGGCAGAATAACAGTTAAGCACAGACTAGATGGGCCAAAGGGCCAAGCTCTGTGCTGTAGCACTGTATGACTCTATGAATTTGTACTAGTATTGGTTTATTATTGTCACGTCTACTGAGATACAATGAAAAAGTTGTCTTGCAAATCTTTCATACAGATCAAATCATTACACAGTGCATTGAGCTAGAATAAGGTAAAACAATAACAATGCAGAAGAAAATCTAAAAGTTGCCAAAAAAAGGGGCAGTGCAGGTAAATAATAAAGTGCAAGTTCACAACGAGGCAGGTTGGGAGGCCAACAATCCATTTTATAGCACAAAAGGTCTGTTTGAAAATTGGATTACAGCAAATTATCCTTGAACCAGGTGGAATATGCCTTCAGGGTTTTTTTACCTTCTGCTTGATGGGAGACGGAAGAAGAGGGAACGTCCTGGGTGGGTGGGGTTGTTGATTATGCTAGTTGCTTTACTGAGAGATCGAGAAGTATAGACCTAGATGGACTGCATAGAGAAATTAGCAACAGAACGACAAGCCGCTTGGGCCTAAGAAATCCATTGGCATTTATGCTCCACTTGACCCTCCTCCCGAGCATTCCAGCCTCAAATCTATCAGTGTGACCCTCTATCCCACCTCCACCCCCAATGCATCCAGTCTCCCCTTAACTGCATGTACTCTAAAAGACATTTCATCTGAATCAGAGCTCTCAATGCAGCCTCTTCTATAATGGGGTGACCTGCCATAAATCGGGGACCATTTCGTTAAATACCTCTGTTCCATCCACCACAAGCGAAACTTCTCAGTGGCCATACATTTTAATTCCAAAATTCCCATTCCCATTCTGACATGTCAGTCCATGGCCTCCTCTTGTGCCAAAATGAGACCACCCTCAGGGTGGAGGAGCAGCACCATGTATTCCGCCTGGGTAGCCTCCAACCTGATGACATGAATATCGATTTCTCCTTCCGGTAAAAATTTCACACCCTCCATCTTCCTCTGTTGCCCACACTGAACTCTTACCTCTTCTCATCTGCCTAACACTTCCGCCTGGGTCCCCTCCTCCTTCCTTTTCTCCTCTGGTCCACTCTCCTCTCCTATCAGATTCTTTTTCTTAAGCCCTTGATCTTGCCCACCCACCTGGCTTCACCTCTCACCTTCCAACGAGCCTCCTTCCCCTCGCCTCATCTTTTTATTCTGGCACCTTCCCCCTTCCTGACATGATGATTTCCTCCAGCATTTTGTGTGTCTTATTCTGAATTCACTATTGGATTCTTTGATCATTTTGACGGCTTCGGGTTAGAAGTGGAAACATTCTCTCTGCATTCACTTCAGCAAAACCTTCTGTAATTTTGCAGACTTCTATTACCTCAGCTCAGGTCTCCAGCCTGTTTATCCCATCCTGATGTATACATCGCACATTTCTACTATCATCCTTGTGCATCTGCTCTTCACCCTCTATATCACAGCAGTTGACTTGAAATGGAGTTCTCTAGTGTGTCCATATCCTTTTTATAACATGGCAAAGAGCACTGGATGGGGTACTCTATGTTTGATGCAGGTTTAGCATAACTTTTCCAATCCTCAGTTCTCTCCATCTACCACACGTGAGGGAAGCAGAGCACCTACAGGGAAGTCTTCCCGTGAGCACGTTCCAGAGACCCCAGGGGAGGGGAATGAAACTCGTGGCGGGGGGAATGATCTGGTAAAAATGGAGGTGAGAGGATCTGGGAATAATAAGGCCATAAGGCCACAAGATATAGGAGCAAAATTAGGCCATTTGCCCCATCAAGTCTGTTCCGCCATTTCATCAAGGCTGATCCAATTTTCCTCTCAGCCTTCTCCCTGTATCCCTTCATGCCCTGACCAATCAAGAATCCATCAACCTCGGCCTTAAATATACATAAAGACTTGCTTCCCCAGCCACTTGTGGCAAGGAATTCCACAGATCCACCACTCTCTGACCAAAGAAATTCCTCCTCATCTCCATTCTAAAAGGACGTCCCCATGTTCTGAGGCCGTGTCCTCTGTTCTTAGACTCCCTCACCTTCAGAAACATCCTCTCCACATCCACTCTATCGAGGCCTTTCAACATTCAATGGGTTTCAATGAGGTCACCCCTCATTCTGAATTCTAGTGAGTACAGGCCCAGAGCCATCAAATGCTCCTCATATGGCAAGACTTTGAATCCCAGGATAATCTCTGTGAACCCCCTTCGAACACTGTCCAGCGCCAGCACATGCAATGTCAGAATATCAGAAGGAAAGAGCAAGGAGCACAGAGGCTGCAGGTTACGTGAAATTAAAAGAATTCAGTGCCCATACAGTTGGGTTGTAGATTAGCCATTCTGGGTGCATGAGGTGTTTTCCCTTTGGTTTGTGTTTGGCCTCTGCCTGGAACGGTAGCACAGTGGTTAACATAATGCTGTTATGGCACCAATGACTATTGATTGTCACTGTTGCCTGTAAGGAGTTTGTACGTTCTTCCCGTGACTCCAGGTGCCCCAGTTTTCTCTCACATTCCAACGACATACGGGGTTAGGATTAGTGAGCTGTGGGCACACTATGTTGGCACCAGAAGCATGATAACAATTGTAAGCTGCCCGGCACCATCATCGCTGATCTGATTTGACACCAATGACGTACAGTATTTTAATGCAACAAATAAAGCTAATTACTCATTTCTTATCTCTCTGAATCATCAATGTAAATTGTAAACTGGTACTATTACCAGTCCCTCTGGAACACCATTACACAGGTTTCTCCGCTATGAGTAGATACCCTTTACTTCCAATCTCTGATTTCTATCTTGTAGTCAACAGGTAATCCATTTTACAACTTGTGTGTCTCCAGATTCAAAATCATCTAACATTAATATGTAGGTACTTTATTGAAGGCCTTTGGAAAGTCTACATCTACCACATTTTCAGTATCTACACTTAGTTTGCTCATTGGAAAATTCAATCCATTTGGTTAAGTAAAAATTTCCCTTATAGTATTTATGCTGACTGATCATTATTACACCATACCTTTTTTAGAAATTGCACAGAAATGAAAAACAATCATACCATTGCATAGAAGTCCAACACTAGGCATGAAATGGGATTAAATGATCCAGAAATAGACAAATCGAAAAATCCTGAAAGTACTGTGCAGGTCAAGCACCAGCGGAGGTGAATATGAGATGGGATGGACTTGCATGGCAAGAAGTGACAAGCAGAAATGGTTTAAATCAGAAGTGGTAGCTATACCCTCACACCAGAAATACATTTAAATAGTTTGCCCCTTGCCAGCATATAGCGTTCTGTGCGATTGGCTTTTCTCAGAACAGATAACTGAAAAATTATCCAGCAAGAAATGGGTGTAAGGAGATGAATGATGTTAAAACTCCAACGGGGAAGATAGTTGAAAGAAAGTTCAGTAATAGTCAGAGGTGACACCACTCTCGGCAAAGAAGGCAATTAAAGGGTATGTTTGTGCGAACAGCATTACTCAGTGTAAATTTTTCTCTTTCTGATTTATTGCAGCCAGTGGGAAGAGAGCTGACAATAAAGATGACACGGTAAGACATTAAGCAGCCATTTTGGATGAATGTGTGCAGACTGTTGACCAGAGTCCTGTCACACTGAAGCTTGCACCTGGCTTATCCACTCAGGTGTTATTTACTGCTCCACTGTGTCTGCCAATTTTGAGAATCCACTTCACAATACTTATTTTTTATTTGGAGAAACAATGCACAACAGGATCTTCCAGCCCAATGAGTCACCTCACCCAGCAACCCACCTATTTATCCCAAGCCTAATCACAGGACAATTCACAAGGACTAAATAACCTACTAACCAATACGTCTTTGGACTGCGGGAGGAAACCGGAACACCCTGAGGAAACTCATGTGGTCCTGAGGAGAATGTACAAACTCCTTACAGACAGTGCTGGAACTGAACTCTAAACCCCAGTGCCCCAAGCTGTAATAGCATCACACTAACTGCTCCGTTGCCATGACACCTGTCCTCTTTACCGTTCAGCTTCACATTAATTGTCACCACACTATTCAAGAAACCGTTGATGACATTCCACTTGTATCAAATGTTATTTTCTATTTCATTTTAACATATTCACTATATAGTATTAATTTGAAGTAAAAACTACAAGCCAAGTCACAGAGTATCTGCTCTGTAGGTTAATATCATATAGTGTACAGAAACAATTCACAGTGTACAGTACTGTGCAAAAGATTTAGGCACGTATATATAGGGAGAGTGTCTAAGACTTTTGCACGATGCTGTATGTGTCAACGTGGAGTGGAGAGCCAGTTTATAAATCTGGCGGGAGCTAAGGTTGTTGGGAATGACGAGGGTGGAGCGCCATGGGAGGGGTGTGGGGCAAGTGGCAGAGAAGGAACGCCGGGGGTGGGGGTGGCACAAATGTAAGTGCATCCAGCCCTAAGACATGAGGCAAGGTCATTTAATTCCAAACAATTGGTTTACTGACCATTATGGAATGTCTCTCTGGTGCTTCCTGCTTCCTCCCCTCTCCCTTCCCTTTTCCCAAACTTCATTCTCCTCTCCCTGCTTCATTCTGACTCTGAGACCACAACAGAGACTCATATCAGACTTGGGTTTATCATCACTCGCATATGTCATGAAATTTGTTCTTTTTTTCTGCAGCAGCAGTACAGTGCAATGCATAAAATTACTACAGTCAAAGTAAAGCTTATTATCAGAGTACATACATGTCAACACATACAACCCTGAGATTCCTTTTGCTGCAGACATACTTAGCAAATCTATAGAAAAGTAACTGTAAACAGGATCAATGGACAACAAACTGGAAATGCAAATATAAATAAATAGTAATAAATAACACACATAAAGAACAAGATAAAAGAGTCCTTAAATGAGTGCAGTTCAAGAGCCTGATGGCAGTAGTGAAAAAGAGCATGGTCCAGGTGGTGAGGAACTTTAATGATGGATGCTGAATTCCCATGGCAACATTTCATATAGATGTACTCAATGAGTGGGAGGGTTTACCTGTGATGTACTGGGCCAAATCCACTCCCCTATGTAGGATTTTCTGTTCAAAGGCATTGGTGTTCCCATACCAGGCCGTAATGCAGCCAGTCAGCACGCTTTCCACCACACATCCGTAGATGTTTGCCAAGATTTTTGACGACATACCAAACCTCCACAGACTCCTGAGGAAGCAGAGGCACTGTTGTGCTTTCTTCACATTTATATTTATATGATGGGTCCAGGACAGGTCCTCTGAGATAGTGACACCCAAGAATTGAAAGTTACTGACCCTCTCCACCTCTGACCCTCTGATGATTACTGGCTCATGGACCTCTGGTTTCCCTCTCCTGAAGTCTACAATCAGTCCCTCGGTCTTACTGACATAGAGTGAGAGGTTGTTGTTATTACATCAGTCAGCCAAATTTTCAATCTCTCTCCCGCAGAACTGTGAAAATTGTCATGGGCACCCTAGCTATATATATGTGCCAAAGACTTTTGCACAGAACTGCACTCCTGGGATTCCTAGTTTCTGGTGGTTTATCCTTTCTGTGTCTTAGAAGTGCTTTAAGAATAAGTGAGATTAATCCTTGAAGGACAATGGACTGGAGTGCAACGTTCAGTGATGAACGGTGCTGGCACTTTCTTATGAATGCTGAGACAAGTATAATCCTAAATGGACGTGGTCAAGTTCACCACAGAAGATTGTAACTGCACTTTGTGTGTTGGGGCTCATTCAGATGCATTTATCAATTAGATTAAAATGCAATGGAAAATAATATGGGATGCACACATAAAGTCACAGAGTGTGCTCATAATGATGACTATCAGACATAAGACATAGGAGCTTTTAGGAGATATTCAGCCCATCAAGTCTGCTCTGCCATTTGTTCATGGCTGATTTATTATCTCTTTCAACCCTGTTCTCCAACTTTCTCCCTGTAACTTTTGATGCCCTGACTAATCAAGAACCTGTCAACCACCACTTTAAGTATACCCAATAACTTAGCCTCCACAGCCGCCTGTGGCAATGACAGATTCAATGCCCTCTCACTAAAGAAATTCCTCCTCATCTCTGTTTTAAAGGGATTCTGAGGCTGTGTCCTCTGATCTTAGACTCTTCTGCTATTGGAAAAATCCTTTCCATATTCACTCTATTTAGGCCATTCAACATTCAATAGGTTTCAATGAGATTCCCCACCCTCCACCTCTTATTCTTCTAAACTTCACCGCTAACAGGTGCAGAACCATGAAATTCTTCCCATACATTAACCCTTTCATTCCCCAGGTAATTTTTGTGAACCTTCCCTGGACCCTCTCCAGAGCCAGCAGATGCTTTCTTAGATATGGGGCCCTAAACCGTTCATCACATTAACAGATTAACAGATTCCATGGAACTAATTAGCTAATTAAGACATTCATATCTGAAATGAGAAGATGTAACTTGTCCCTCCATCACTCCAGGGAGTACAGTGTCAGAGCCATTAATTGCTTCTCATACATTAACACTTTCATTCCCGGGATAATTCTCGAGAACCTCCTCTGGACTTTCTCGAATGCCAGCACATCCTTTCCTAGATAAGTGGCTGAAAACTGCTCACAATACTCCAAGTGAGGCCTTACTAGTGCTTTGTAAGGTCTCACTATTACATCTGTAGCCCCTCTGGCCACCCTCAGGGTCGCTTGGCTTGCTGTCATCTAGGGAAACAGCCCTCGGCCCCGCCAGACTGGGTAATAGTTTGTGTGGATGCTGTGTGATGTACCCCACCCCGCCCAAATAACAGACAATACACCAGATACGATTAAATGATTTACAGTTTATAGATATTACTGGAACTATATAATTAATAGAGAATAAAATATAAAAGAAAAATAAAAGGTGCCACACTTATCAAAGTTCAATCTCTTCATGCACAAACAGTTGGAGCTCAGGACCCTTCTTCTTCACCCTGCAACCCCTCGAACCACCTTGGCCGGCCGCCTGGGACCAACAACGGTGGTTGACCAGACGCTCCACACGAGTCCGTCTCCGTCTCCTCGCCGAACATCCTCCTCGGGGTCTGACCCCGTTAGCGGACATCACAGCACCTGGTCCATCCTCTGTCTCTCTCTCCCGCCTTCTGCCCCCAAAACCCCGCGCATACAAATCTTCCAGATGCACCAAAATCATAACAACTATCCCAATTGGTTCGTAACATATTTATTACCGCCTAACCCAAAACAAGCTGCTAGTGCAAAACTTTCTCAGCGTTTAACATAACAAAGAAGCATTCCCAAGTATAACATAACAAAGAAGCCATTTTAATTAGCCAACGCAGTAATATAAAGACGAAACCCCCTTACACATCCTTGCTTTTATTTTCTAGTGCTCTTGAAATGAACGCTAATATTGCACTTACCTTCCTCACCACAGACTCAACCTGCAAATTAACCTTTAAGGAATCCTGCACAAGGACTCCCAAGTCCCTTTGCTCCTCGTTTTTTTTGTGTTTTCTCTCCATTTTGAAAATAATCAACCCTTTCATTTCTTCTACCAAAGTGCATGACCATACACTTCCTGATACTGTATTCCATCTGACATTTCTTTGCCCATTCTCCTAATCTGTCTAAGTCCTTCTGTAATGGTCTGACCAGTGCTTTTCAACATTAAAGCGAAAGAATATTGTGGAGTCACCAGACAGAGTGGAGCAACAAATGCCAACTGAGTCGATAAACCATGTGGTCAAAACTAAAATCACTAACTAAATTATGGTTAAGTGTACCATAGATTTAGAGTTTCCAATTCTAGTCAGTTGTGCGTATTTAACTGGTAAAACCCAGAATGTATTTGCTGCATTCCTTAATGGACTTCCTCATTCATTGGCCCAGTATGGGAAAATGAGACCACCACCACCCAAGCTGTGTTTACGGCAGGTTTAGCTAGTTTCCACAGGAGTTTGTGCTACCACCTACAATCATCAATTCTTTTTTCAGATTCATTTACTTATCACACGTACGGTACCTCAAACATACTGTAAAACATAAAATATTACAGCTCAATACAGGCCTTTTGGCCCACGATGTTGTGCTAACATGTTGACTTACTCTAAGATCAATCTAACCTTTCCTCCAACACGATCCTCCGTTCTGCTTTTGTCCATGTGCTTACCTATGAGTTTCTTCAATGCCCCTAATGCATCTGCCTGTATCACCCCACCAAACAGGTGTTCCATGCACCCACCACTGTCTGTGTAAATAATTAATCAATCCTATAATTTCCTCCAATCACCTTAAAACTTAGTCCCGATAATAGCTATTTCTGAACAACCTATCCCCTCGATCTATGCCTCTCATCCTCTTTCATTCCAAGTCAAAAGCTCCAGCTCACTCAACTCACCTTCATAAGACATGCCCTCTAGTCCGTAATGTACAGCAAAGGAGTGAACTGCATCATTTGCATTAACAACTAACGCAACCTAAAGATGTGCTGGGGGCAGTCCGCAAGTGTCGCCCCACATTCCGATGCCAACAAGCATGTCCACAATGTCCAGTGGGCTACAGAACAACACAAGTACAACAGCTAGTCCCTTTCCACCCACTCACAAACACAGGCCGGTTCCCACCTGAGGAGGCCTCATTCTTCTTCATCTAGCTCGCTACAACTGTCCTAAATTCCTTGCTGTCTAGTTTTGCCCTTCTATTTCACAAATGGATCACCCCTCACCTTTCTAAAATTAAGTACCCAATCCTAAGCCCTCTGTACATCTAGAAGCAGGCTTTCCAGCCATCTGGTCTGTGAACTGTAATTCTGCCTAGTGCCATCAACCCACACCTGGACCATAGCCCTCCATACCCCTCACATCCATGTACCTATCCAAATTTCTCTTAAATTCTGAAATCAAACCTGCATCCACCACTTTCGCTGGCAGCTTGTTCCACACTCTCACTGCCCTCTGAGTGAAGGAGTTCCCCCTCAGGTTTCCCTTTAATATTTCACCTTTCACTCTTAACCTATGACCTCTAGCTCTAGTCTCACCTTGCTACATTGATAAAACCCTATTGATACCCCTCATAATGTTGTATATCATATCTTCCCTTACAATCTTACGAGGTTTCTTTGGCTTGCTTGTTCCACAGGGATTTGCAGAAGAATTTCTAGAAGGTACTTCTCCTGCTATCAGTGAAAAAGAAACGAAAGATGAATTACTTGCTCCAAGTCCTTTGAAAGAAAAAGAATCCAAGAAAACGAGGAAGCAAACTTTGAGGAAGACAAACAGGAGAGGTTTGTGAAACCAGCAGGCCTTCAGAGCAACCTTTCATACCCCTTCTCATATCGATAACCTCCTACTGAGATAAGGTTTTGTAGTCTCCATACTACATCACAGTAAAGCAGCATAATTTCCTAAAGCTGTGTGTGCAGATGATCAAACAGCACAAACTAGATGTGTTCAATATGCATACCCTTCAAACGGATATCAGTAAACAGTTCTGCCCCAATCTCCTACCCTCTCCCCATGCCTCTTCATGCCCTCACTAGTCAAGAATCTATCAACCTCTGTCTTAAGTATACCCAATAACTTGGCCTCCATAGCCACTTGTGGCAACGAATTCCACAGATTCACCACTCTCTGGCTAAAGAAATTACTCACCTCCATTCTAAAAGGACACCTCTCTATTCTAAGTCTGCAACCTCTAGTCTTAGACTCACACAACATAGGAAACATCCACTCTATCGAGGTCCTTTAACATTTGATAGGTTTCTTCTGAATTCCAGTGGGTATAGGCCCAGAGGCATTAAACACTCTTCATTTGACAAGCCTTACAATCCTGGAATCATTTTCGTGAACCTCCTTTGAACACTCTCCAATGTCAGCACATCCTTTCTTAAAATAACACTCCCAAAATGCTGAAGGAACTTATCGGGCCAGCCAGCATCTATGGAAAAGAGCACAGTCGACGTTTGAGGCCGAGACTTTTCAGCAAGACTGCTGCCTGTCCTGCCGAGTTCCTCCAGCATTTTGTGTGTGTTACTTCGATTTCCTGCATCTGCAGATTTCCTCTTTTTTGTGATCCTTTCTTAAAAAGGGCGCCCAAAACTGCTCACAATACCCCAAGTGAGGCCCCACCAGTGCTTTCGAAAGCGTCAACTTTACATCCTTGCTTTCTATTCTGTATGTAAAACATACTTTATACTCACTGTTCCCTGTTGACCATGGTAAAGAATTTCAGACATATCGATGAAAATTGATATAGGTAGGGTGGTAGATGTGGCTTATATGGACTTTTCTCAAGCCTTTTGACAACATCCTAAACAGAAGGTTAGAGCATATGGGAGCCAGGGTTTGTTGACGAACTGGATCCAAAATTGGTTTGGTGGTAGGAGGTGGAGGATGGTTCTGACTGGAAGCGTGTAACCGGTGGTAACTGCTGAGATCATACATATTTGTCATGTATATAAAACATAAAACACTACAGCACAGGAACAGGCCTTTCAGCCCACAATGTTGTGTCAAACCAAATAAATTAATTATCAAAGGCCAAATAAACTTTGCTTACACAATGTCTATATCCTTCCTTTTTTCTCACATTCATGTGCCAATCAAAACATCTCTTACAAGTCCCTAACATTTCTGACTCTACCAGTGCCCCAGGTAGCATACCCCAGGTACCCACCATTCTCTATGTAAAAATCCTGTCCCTTTCATCTCCTTTGAAATTCCCCCTCTCACCTTAAATGCATACCCTCTGGTAGCAGACATTTCAACCCTAGGAAAGAAGATTCTGTCTGTCTACTCTATCTCTCATAATCTTAAAAACCTCTCTCAGATCTTCACACCGCCCCCCCCCCGCCCCATCTCTGCTGCTCCAGAAAATACAACCCAAGTTTGTTCAACCTCCCACTGAAGCACATGCCCTTCAATCCAAGCAGCATCCTGGTAAGCCTTTTCTGCACTCTCTCCAAAGCCTTGACATCTTTCCTACTTTAGGTTGACCAAAACTGTATGCAATCCTCCTGATTTGGCCTAATTAGATTTTGTAAAGCTTCAACATAACTTCCTGACTTTTAAACTCTATGCCTCAATTAATAAAGGCAAGCATGACTTATACCTTCTTAAACACCCTATCAATCTGTGTAGCTACTTTTAGGGAACTATAAACATGGACCTCCGAGATCCCTCTGCTGATCAACACTGTTAAGGATCTTGTGGAGGGCTGTCACAGGTTACAGCGGGACATTGATAGGATGCAAAACTGGGCTGAGAAGTGGCAGCTGGAGTTCAACCCAGATAAGCGTGAGGAGGTTCATTTTGGTAGGTCAAATATGATGGCAGAATATATAGTCAGACTCTTGGCAGTGTGGAGGATCAGAGGAATCTTGGGGTCCGAGTCCATAGGACACTCAAAGCAGCTGTGCAGGTTGACTCTGTGGTTAAGAAGGTATACGGTGTATTGGCTTTCATCAATCATGGGATTGAGTTTAAGAGCCAAGAGCCATGTGGCGTCCTCTTCAGGGCGGTTAGTCCACCTTTGGTCCCCACCTGGCACTCAGCTCTCACCTGTGGCTCCCCGTAGCTGCTTGCATGCGACAGCGGCCACACCCCGGGCAACGGCTTCGACAAGCCGGCTAAACCAGGTGAGGGTAGCTGACGGGTCTCAAACCCTCGGTGAGATAGGGAGTTGTCTATCCCAGCATGTGAAGACAGACTCTGGCGGATTGAGTGGACGAGACCGATGGAAGGTCCAACGGTCAAGGCGGCGGTCTCTGCAAGCGTCGTGGAACGTGTACAGCAGGACAAGACACAGAAGACGTCCTGGTCATCCACTGCGCCTAGTCCCATCTCCAGCCGTCTAGACTCTGTCTTGCCACTGGATCCAGATGGGATTTGGGAAGAGAGAGTGAGGCTGACGCTGCGCAACTCTCCCTCACTCAAATCCAAATCACGCGCTAGTCTCGACATCATCATTATGGTATCGAGGTCCTCATCGACGTTAACGATGGACGAACAACAACAACAATGAGTTTAAGAGCCAAGAAGTAATGCTGCAGCTATATAGAACCCTGGTCAGACCCCACTTGGAGAACTGTGCTCAATTCTGGTTGTTTCACTGCAGGAAGGATGTGAGAACCATAGGAAGGATGCAGAGGAGATTTACAAGGATGTTGTCTGGTTTGGGGAGCATGCCTTATGAGAATAGGTTGAGTGAACTCAGCCTTTTCTCCTTGGAGCTATGGAGGATGAGAGTTGACCTGATAGAGGTGTATAAGATGATGAGAGGCATTGATGGTGTGGATAATCAGAGGCTTTTTCCCAGGGCTGAAATGGCTAGCACGAGAGGGCACAGTTTTAAGCTGCTTGGAAGTACGTACAGAGGATATATCAGGGGTAAGTTTTTTACGCAGAGATTGGTAAATGCGTAGAACAGGCTGCCAGCGACGGTGGTGGAGGAGGAAATTAAAGGGTCTTTTAGGGACTTAGAAAAATAGAGGGCTATGGGTAACCCTAGGTAATTTCTAAGGTAAGGGCATGTTTGGCACAGCTTTGTGGGCTGAAGAGCCTGTATTGTGCTGTAGGTTTTCTATGTTTCTACGTTTCCACTTCTGATCCCCTTCAGGACGGGTGTGTGTCCCCTCATCTTACCTTTTCTGAAGTCCACTATCAGTTCTTAGGTGTTACTGACAAGGTTGTTGAGCAGACGTCCCAGTACTGATCCCTGCAGAACTACTTAGCAAAGACCTCCAGCCAGAATAAGTCCCTTCAACCACTACCTTCTGTCTTCTATAGGCACTCATTTGTTTCCTCGCTCTCACCTCTCACATCTTGGCTTGGTAATGGCATTTTGCTGAATCATAAAACCTTCAGTTCCCTCTTAGGATATCTTAATCTTTGGAAATTTGTATCCTTTAGGATGCCATTTATTGCTACCAGCCGGTCTATCACCTTAACATCTCCCCACTGGCCATTTCAGAAGCATTTTTCAGCTAAAGTTATTCATCAGGGTGTCAGGGTAAAGGAGACTGATGTGCTTCAGGGATCAAAGATTATGGATCAACTTTAATCCCCATATACATTTACACATTTTTTGGAATTTGCTGTTTTGCTTTGGGCAGGGCACAAAAAAAAGTTAACAATTATGAAGATTATACTAAAAGTGTTGGAAGTACAGATATGGAATAAGATGAGCATGAATACATAAATACCAGTATGTATTTAAAATGTAAACAGCATTATAAAAAGTGGTTTGAAGTGTTTACAGTGCAGTGCAGTAATACGTAGTGACTGAGGTAATAGACGGGGGAGGGGGGAAGCTGATTAGAATCGTTGATCAGTTTAACTGCCTAGGAGAAGAAACTTTTAATATTGTGTGAAGTTTTTTTTTGTTTTAATAGCAATATACTGTTTTCAGGAAGGG
Organism: Mobula hypostoma; assembly: GCF_963921235.1. Classification (NCBI taxonomy): domain Eukaryota; kingdom Metazoa; phylum Chordata; class Chondrichthyes; order Myliobatiformes; family Myliobatidae; genus Mobula; species Mobula hypostoma. Next base: position 17,017,231 of record NC_086102.1, read on the forward strand.
AGCTTTTGGTAAAGGCACTTTGGTGGTTATATGGATAATCGGCTTTCTCGGAGTACGTCATTTACTGGAGTACTGGAGCACCAAATAACAATGGGCTGGCATGGTAGCATAACGCTATTACAGCGCTAGCGCACCGGGTTCAATTCTGCTGCTGTCTGCGAGGAGTTTGTACGTTCTCCCTGTGGCCACGTGGGTTTCCTCCGGGTGCTCTGGTTTCCTCCAACATTCTGAAGATGTATGGGTTTGGGAGTTAATTGGTCACCTGGGTGACATGGGCTTATCAGCTCTAATACCATACTGCATCTTTAGAAGTAACTTCTTAAAAAATAACTGACTATGGTATTTGTTCGTCATATTCGGTGACGGCAGGAAACGTACGCCGAGAGTTTTTAAAGTGGAAAAGCCATTGCACTGGGGCAATTCCGCTCTGCGGACCTCGGAAGTCTGGATCTAGTGGTACAAGCAGTCAGCACTGCCAGAGTCAATCTTGGTTGCAGTGGATGACCTTCTGTGCCTCATTACACCCTTTGCTCTCCCTGCAGCATTGTAGTACCACCTTCATGCATGTTGGATCTCACTGTGGATCTCATCTGCCCGCTCCACTGGAGCCGACTTAGCACGCTAGGACAGGCATGTCCCTATCCCAGCGGGATACCAGGCCCACCGGCTAGCCTCACCTGGTTTAGCCTGCCTGTTGGGAGCGTTGTACCTGGGTGTGGCTGCTGTTGAGGTCAAACAGTTATTTGGAGCCACAAGTGAGCGCTGAGTGTCCTGTGGGGCCCAAAGGTGAGTGATATGCCCCAGAATGGACACAACAAGCCCCTTCACCAGAGGTGCTGCTCCTCTCTGGACACCTCGTACACCCTGTTGCCCATACTGAACAGACAGAATTAGTGCAGAATTGTCCCTCAATTAATTCAGCATCTGATAAAACAGATAGAACTTGGTGTGTAACTGGAGCAATGATTCTTGTCCCACGCTGGGGAGGCTAATTCCTGTTGAAAGACCATTTCCCTCCAGTTGTAGGCATTCATAACAATCTGTTACTTTTAAATATCTTGACACTGTAATTCCTTTTAATGTTTATAGTTTGCTTCAAGGGTGCTCTTCCAGGCTAGGCAATTTCATATGACCTTATCACAAAACGGTTTAAGTTATCTTACAGACTATTTAGGATCAAAGTCAGAATCAGCTTTATCACCACTGACCTATACGACATGAAATTTCTTGTCTTACAGCAGCAGAACAGTTCAAAGATATAAATTACAAAATAAATAAAAGGCATAACGAAGTGTGGTTCATGGGATAATGGACAGTTCAGAAACCTGATAGTGGAGGGGAAGGAGCTGTTTCTGAATCACTGAATTTGAATCTTCAAACTCCTGTAAAATTACTTTAAAAACTGTAAGGAAGTGGGTTCCTGGGTCCCTGTGAAACTTGTTCCTCAAGATTGTAACTGTACTGTCCAAGACATATTTCACAAATTTATATTATATTTTAAAAACAAATGGGGAATACTATAATTTGTATCAGCTTTAAAGTTGAAAAAGTACATGTTATTGTAGCCTTCTGAATAAAGTAGTTAAAATCATATTAGCAGCAACACATACAAAATGCCAGAGGAACTCAGCAGGTCAGGCAGCATATTTGGAGAGGAATAAACAGTCTTTTGCACATTGGCTGTTTGTCGGTCTTTGTGTATAATTTTTCATTGATCCTGTTGATCGTTCTGTATGCAGAATGAGGGGTCACAGTTTGAGGATAAAGGAGAAGCCTTTTAGGACCTAGATGAGGAAAAACTACTCCACACAGAGAGTGGTGAATCTGTGGAATTCTCTGCCACAGGAAACAGTTGAGGCCAGTTCATTGGCTATATTTAAAAGGGAGTTAGATATGGCCATTGTGGCTAAAGGGATCGGGGGTACGGAGGGAAGGCTGGTACAGGGTTCTGAGTTGGATGATCAGCCATGATCCTACTGAATGGCGGTGCAGGCTCGATGGGCTGAATGGCCTACTCCTGCACCTATTTTCTATGTTTTTATTTCTCTGTTCTGCTGGGAATGACTGCAAGAAAATTAACCTCGGGGTTACATATGGTGATATATACATACTTAGATAATGAAATTGTTTTGAACTTTGAAATCTGAAATCCAGCTGACGTGAAACTTGCACAGGAACCTGAAGGAAGTGGGTTCCTGGGTCCCTGTGAAACTTGTTCCTCAAGATTGTAACTGTACTGTCCAAGACGTATTTCACAAATTTATATTAAAATTTAAAAACAAACAGGGAATACTATGAATAATTGGTATCAGCTTTAAAGTTCAAAGTAAATGTTATTGTCAAAGTACATACGAGAGGTGTTTGATAAGTTCATGGCCCAAGGTAGAAGGAATCAATTTTAGAAAATCTAGCACATTTATTTTACAACATAGTCCCCTCCAACATTTACACACATAGTCCAGCGGTTGTGGACTATAGGGATCTTGAACCTCCAGAAAGTATCCATAGCAGGGGTGATTGATAAGTTTGTGGCCTAAGGTGGAAGGAGATGAGTTATACAGCTCTCGTTACATGCACATGCAGGTCAACTCTTTGAGTGATTATGCAGAAAGTTTGAAGTTAATAACTCATCAGGGGTGATTGATAGGTTCGTGGCCTAAGGTAGAAGGAAATGAGTTATTAACTTCAGTCCTTCTGCGTAATCAAGAACATGAGATGAAGAGTCCCTGAAAGTGAGTCCATATGTTGTGGCAACTGAAATTATCCCTTCTGGTTCAAGAGCCTGATGGTTGAGGGGTAATAACTATTCCTGAACCTGGTGATGTGACTCCTGAGGTTCTTGTACATTCTTCCTGATGGCAGCTAATAAAAAGTAAACGTTTATTTCAATAAGACGAGAACATGCCCTGGTTGGTGGGGCTCTCTGATGATCGTTGCTGCTTTCCTGCGACAGTACTTCACGTAGACGTGCTCAATGGTTGGGAGGGCTTTACCCATGATGGACTGGCGCCGATTCCACTACTTTTTATAAAATAATGGAATTAAGATATTTAAAACCCAGAATTCAAATTACTCAAAAATCATTCTCTTTATTTTGCAGCTTGTTTCTGGAAGTATTGCAACTGAGATTCACTGCATTTGGAATGGACCTGGACAGCAACCTAGCAAACTAAAATATCTGACGGAAAGTTTCACCATTCAAGCTTTCAATACTATCTTCAACTGAGAGCATAAAAGTCTAATAAGATTTCTTCTCGTCTTGTGTAAAAATGTTACTTCAATAATATAGTTAAATGTGTACTTATAGTATCTTATTGAAATAAACGTTTACTTTTTATTAGTTAATTTGCTTTATCCAATACTTTGCACCTTACATTAATTTATGTAACATTAGAATTTCATGGCACTTTCCTTGGTAACAAATCCTGACACTTACTTTTCAAACTGAAAAGATTCCTTTGTGAAGACTTCCGACAACACTTAAATTGACTTAGGCAATGAAATCTCAGCTTCTCCATTGAAACCAAGCTGGAGAGTGATCATGAAGACAATTCTCCCCAGCACCAGGATATAATCTTCCAAGAACCATAAAACTGTCCATGTAAAACGAAATGGTCCAGAGATGTCTAAGGGATATATCACTACTTCATCCATTTATTGCTATAGAAACCAATTAATGATAGGTAAAGAACAGTTGAAACAGTCTTTACCGTTGTGTTAGTTCAATTTGTTTCTCCTATTTTATTCCCCTTGTTATTTTTCACTTGCACAACACCATACTGAATTAAGAAACAGGCAGGTAAGAAATTTGTTTTTAGCTAATTATCAGTAAGGTGATTGAGATATCTTGGCCTCCTAGGAAAGGCCCCTTTCCTTCTAGGAAATTCCACTCAGCCTGACCTTCTAGTGTTGCACCATTAAACTCCCTGCTGCATTCCTGCATCGGCAAGTAAAAGCACAAAGTAAAATGTAAACACAAGAGATCCGGCAGATGCTGGAAATCCTGAACAACAAATATTAAATGCTGGAGGGACTCAGCAGGTCAGGCAGCATCAATGGAAAGGAGTAAACAGTCGACATTTCAGGCCAAGCCCCTTCATCGGGGTTGGAACGGAAGGGGGAAGATGCCAGAAGAAGGTGGTTTGGGGCGGAGGGAAAGGAGTACAAGCTAGAAGGTGAAGCCAGGTGGGGGAGGAAGGATGATGAAAGCAGCTGGGAAGTGATAGGTGGAAAAGGTAAAGTGCTGGAGAAAATGGAACCCAACAGGAAAAGAGAGTGGACCATGGGAGAAAGGGAAGCTGGAGGGACACCAGGGAAGATAATAGGCAGATGAGGAGAAAAAGTAAGAGGGGGGCCAGAGTGAAGATGAAGATCGGAGGGAAAGGGGAAAAATTACCAGAAGTTGAAGAAATCAATGTTCACACCATCAGGTTGGAGGCTACCTAGGTGGAATACAAGGTGTTGATCTTCCAACCTGAGAGTGGCCTCATCATGGCAGAAGAGACAGCCGTGGACCAACATGTCAGAATGGGAATGGGAAGAGGAATTAAAATGGAAAATCCTGCTTTCTGCAGATGGAGCAAAGGTGCTCGACATAGCAGTCCCCCAGTCTATGTCGGATCTCAACAAAGTAGAGGAAGCCACATCGGGAGCATCAGATACAGTGGACCACCCTAACAGATTCACAGGTGAAGTCTTGCCTAACTTGGAATGACTGTATGGGGCCCTGAATGGAGGTGAATAGGTGGGTGTAACACTGCTGCCCATTGCTGGTAAAAACAAAATGTTCCTGGAGAGTAATTGGAGCAAAGGGGATGAGAGGAGACTTGATAGCGGAGTAACTAGATGATAAGAAATTATGGAGAGAGTGGACAGCCAGTCACTTTTCCGCAAGGCAGAAATGGTTAATGCATGAGAAAACCATAACACAACTCAAGCAGAATGGGCAATTAAACACAAATACAAAGAACAAAATGGAAAATATTATTTATTCATGTTCAATACATGTCCACTGGTCATAGTTTCATTGAGCTAGGAAGAAAGCAACTACTTAAACATCAAACACTAGCAGCCGCCTTCAACTGTACAGATGGTGCACATAGTAATTCGGCAGTTTGAAATACAACCAGCTGAAAGCTCTATCAACCCAACAATCAGTTTGATGACCTTTCCCTGCTAATTCCCAATAGCAACTTCTTTGCTAGTTCTTCATCCTTCATGGATTACAGACCAGCCCATTGCAATCCTGAGCATCACGTTGAAATCGTTTTGCAATGGGACACATTGCAAACCCACAGGAATGCTCTGTAAATAATTAAATTTCAGATAAAAAGGTTACACCATCTATGTGCCCTGTATAAAAGCTTTGTACATCGAGCAAGGAAGTTGCTATTTCACATAAACCTATAGTGTATGCTCTCAGTGCAATCTCCATTTCTGAATCACAGATTTTCTTTAGTTTAGCATTCTTTATATTCATTAGATCTTTGAAACTTTACACAGAAACTTGCATGCAGACCACAGACCAAGAAACCATCATAAAACTCCATCTGTTTTACCAATGGGAAGAAAACTTGCTATTCTTACCAGCTCCAACTTATACACGACTCCAGTCCCAGGACAACATAGCCGACTTTCCCAGCAGACAGCTCAGTAGCGGGACAAAGAAAATTAGGTTGATCAGTGCTGGCCTAGTCTCTGAACCCCACAGTTGGTGGATACCATTAAAAATTAGCCTTGTCACATGTGCATTGAGATGCCTTGCGTCAATGACCAACATAAACCGAGGGCTGTGCCCCCCCCCGGGCAGCCCGCACCCACAACTTACTAACCCCATCCATACGTCTCTGGAATGTGGGTAGAAACTGGAGCACCCGGAGGAAACCTATGCAGTCACAGGGAGAACATACAAACTCCTTGTAGACCAGGGGTCAGACACAAAATGCTGGAGGGACTCAGAAGGCCAGGAAGCACCTATGGAAAAAAAAGTACAGTCAACATTTTGGGCCAAGACCCTGAGTTCCTCCAGCATCTTATGTGCTTTACTTGGATTTCCAGCATCTGCAGATTTTCTCTTGTTTGTGTATAGACCGAATGTTCCCAATCTGGGGTCTACTGACCCTTGCTTAATGGTATTGGTCTATGACATAAAAAAAAAGAGGTTGGGAACCCCTGACTTAGACGGCGGCAGGAACTGAACCCTAATCTTGCAGCTGCCACTGTAACACACCGATTGCTTTAGAATTAAAAATTTTATTTGAATCGGTAATATAGTATAGAAACAGGCTGGTCACCTCACCAAGTTTTCATCAAACAGAAAGCACCTATTTGAAATAATCCCACCATATTCTCCCCACAAGCCCATCAACTCTACTCAGTTCCACTATTCACCAATCAATTTACAACTGCCACTTAACCCACCGATTCACTCAGTAATATGGGAGGACCCGTCAAAAACCCATACAATCACATGGACGAGCTCAATACAGACAGCACTGAGGGTCAGGATTAAACCCAAGCTGTCCTGTTTGCAGGATCTCCCAGGCAATTTCATTGCAAAGGTTCATAGAAAGGTCAAAATCAGGGGTTTCCAACCTTTTTTTATCCCATAGACCAATACCACTATGCAAGGGGTTCATGGACTTCACGTTGGGAACCCCTGGTCTAAATGAGAGCAAGGAACATTAAACCAATGAATATTGGCATTTTCCGTGACGCAGGAAACAGAGGCTGCACTGGGATCACGTGCCACGGGTATCCATGAAACAGCAGGTTTTCCTGTTTGATGCACAAAACATTTCATACACGGTTGGCACAGTGAGTGATAGTCCCAACCTTGAAGCATCCATCATCTTGAGCTGCCTCTTCTACTCCTGTTGATCTCTATGGACAATTGCATGTCGGATACTGCATGGCTTTTAACAAGGGCGACTTCAGTCTGTCCTTGTACAACGGAACAACTTGCAATACCACTTTCAGGAAAAAAATGATGCATGAACACAGTAGTAAATAATGTCGAAGACACTGCCAAGGGCTACTGGGGAAGCCGGGAAAACAGATGGAATACCTCCGCAATCGATCAGAATATTGGATAGCTTGCGAGTCGGCAGGCTTGGATGACAAATGTCAAATAACTTTCATATCACGCTTTAGAGACCAGATTGGGCTGAGTTCATTTCCCTTAGAACAGAGGAGGTCGAGAAGGGACTTAGTACCATAAGACCACAAGACAGAGGGGAAGAATTAGGCCGTCCAGACCATTAAGTCTGCTCCGCCATCTGCCATTCCATCATGACGGATTTATTATCCCCCTCAACCCCATTCTCCTGCCTTCTCCCCGTAACCTTTGGGTGTGCTGGAATCTGAAATGCACTGACTGTGTGTAGAGCAAAACAGGTACTCTCTCTACATGGAAGAAATAAGATCTAAAAGATTAACTTTATTTGTCATGTGACGACTAACCAAGGATATCAGAAGATTGATGCTGATGAGAGAGATAAGGGAGACAATGGAGAAACATTCAAAATGTTAATAAGAGAGAAGAGAGAGATTAACGAGAAAGAAACACATTTCAGAATATTGACAGACCGGTTGCTTTGAACCTGAACTGTTTGAAGTTTGATGGACAGGCGATACCCCAGCAGGGGGATAAAAAGAACAGGTTCACTAAGGCACGACACACACCACGAGATCACGAGATAACGAGACCCTGGAAGAGCGGTGTGCCCCCACAAGTTGATGGGAGTTGGGAGGTCTGGTCGCAGGACCCGACCATAGACACACAGGGCGAAAGGGTACGATCGGCAGGAACCTGGTGTGTGTGTCCGCCCTTGCCTGGGTGCTGGGCTCACCGCGGAAGAACGGTTGTATCCGGAGCGGAGGGGTCACAGTCGGTGACCACAGAAGACATAACAAAGGGTCCGCCCGAAAGCTAACTGCCAAGAACCTCAAAGGTCTGTCTGAATCAGATTTGCATATCTATCTCTCTCTCTCCCCAACTGCACAACAGCGATTACTGCGAACTGTACTAAGCTGAACTGAACTCTGCGTCACTTGAGACTGATCATTTTACCCCTAGACTGCGATAGAACTTGGTTGATTCCTATTACCCTAGTTCTGTGTACATGTGTGTTTTATCGTTGCTGAACCTGTTGCATTTATATCCTTACGATTAGAGTACTGTGTTACTTATTTCTTTAATAAAACTTTATTAGCTTCTGTTAAACCAGACTCCAACTAAGCGGTCCATTTCTGCTGATTTGGCAACCCAGTTACGGGGTACGTAACAGTCACATGTACATCTAAACATGCAGTGAAATGTGTCATTTGGGTCAATGACCAATACAGCCCAAGATTGTGCTGGGGGCGGCCGGCAAGTGTTGCTATGCTTCCAGCAGCAGCATTACACGCCCACGACTGACTGACCCCAACCTGCATCATTTTGAGATCTTGAGGAAACGAGAGCACCTGGACGAAACCTATATGGTCAGGGGGAAACCCTCATTTCTTTGGACAGATCTGGCCTCTAGGAATTAAAATGATCAACATTATGGCAGTCTACTACTGTTGAGGTTGCCTGTTAAAATCTACAGTACTGAGCAGGAGTCTTAGGCGCCCTAGCTATACATATGCCCAAGACTTTTGCACAGGCCTGTGTTTGGCAACGTGGCATGGAGAGCGAGGTTGCAAATCTGGCAGGAGCAAAGGATGTTGGGAATGGTGAGGGTAGAGTCCCGCGGGAGGTGGGTGGGCCAGGTGGCAGAGGAGTGCCAGGGGCAGAGGGTGGCATGGGTGCAGACACACCCAGCCCTGAGACACCAGGCAAGGTCATTTGATTCTAAACAATTGGTTTCTTGATCATTACAGAATGTCTCTCGGGTGCTTCCCGCTCCCTCCCTGCTCCCTTCCCCTTTTTCCAAACAGGATTCCCCTCTCCCTGCCCCTTCCCACTCTCAGTCCACAATAGAGACCCATATCAGAATTAGGTTTATCACCACTCACATAAGTTATGAAATTTGTTTTTTTTTGTGGCAGCTGTAGACTGCAATACATAAAAATTCTACAGTACCGTGCTAAGTCTTAGGCTATGTCCACACTATGCCAGATAATTTTGAAAACGAAACTTTTTCTCTTCATTTTGACCCTCCGTCCACACTGAAACGGTGTTTTCATTCCCCGAAAACGGAAATTTTCGAAAACACTCTCCCGAGTGTGTAAGTTTGAAAATGATTGTTTCATGTTGTAGTGTGGACAGGACAAACGGACAGATTTAAAAACATTATCATGACAACACCACAACAACGCTTTTTCTGCTTCCGCTTGGTACTGCCAGACAGCTGTTATAACGCACAGTCGGTGTGAACGGCGTGAGAGTTAAATTGTAAAGTGAGCTTTTTTGACTGGATCCCCTAAATTGATTTGATTGAGTCTGTCTTTAAAAATATTAATGTCAGAAATACTGTGCAGGTCTGGCGGCAGAAGATTCCACTCTCTTGTTGATCTTGGGTAGAGGACGGCTTCATGCGTGTGTTGTTTACTTTATTGTCTACGTTAATAGCTTGTTTGGAATTAAACATCTCCACTGCTTTGCTGACTTTGTAGTCATTTGTAACTCGCAGAAACAGCTCGACTTCATTGTCTGTCTAAATGAAGAAGTCCGGTCTGATTTTTCCAGCTGAGGTTTTCTTTGTATTCTTTGAAGACATTTTTGAAAACTTTCTTTCGCTGTTGTTGTAGGTACTCTAGTTTTTGACCAATGGAAATAGCATTACGCCGCCATGGAAACGTAAATGTTATACTGCTTCCTCTTTGCTTGTTTTTTGTAGATGTGCCTGCGCGTGCCCAGCAGGAGGAGATTCGCCCAAATATCCGTTTTGGTGTGGACAGAGATACTTTGAAAAACGCTTAGTGTGGACGCCTGTCGTTTTTAATCGAAACTGGCGTTTTCAAAATTATCCGGTCTAGTGTGGACGTAGCCTCAGCCACTCTAGCTACGTATATTGTATGTGCCTAAGACCTTTGCACAGTCCTGTAGCTAAGTGCAAATCTCAAAGTGAAAAAGGTGAAAAGTTTGCCCCTTTGTGTTTTGTTACACCAGAAGTTCCTTGGACGGACAGATAGACACAAACACCAATTATCTACTTAAGACTATGTTTATTAGGACAGAACAGACCAAGCATTAACATACTTAACTAGGTATGCACGGGGCCCTTTTACTGCAGCACCACTCCCGTTCTGCCAATCAGCGGCGCTGTTCGCGACCAGCCTGTCTCTGAGGCCTTGAAGAACTACTCTCAGGCCCCCAGCCATTTTATACCCATTCCACCAATATGAATCACTGCAGTAAGTGGACCAATACATTACACCAGCTCAGATCTCCGAACCAAAACCAATATATTAACACCAGCTCAAATCTCCGAACCAAAACCCATACATTAACACCAGCTCAAACCAGCAATCTGGAACCAATCATCACTTGTCACCACATTTCACGGCCCCAGCCCTGTGTTCACCTGATTTTGTGTTCTCATAGCCGCATTCCCATAGTCTTGCAATCTCACGGTTGTATTGTATCCCATGGTTTCAATCAAAACTCCCACGACCAGTTCACGCATGTTCAAGGCCACAGTGGTGGTGAAGATATTGAACAAGCACAAAAATTAACCCTTTATAATACATTTTGTTTGAAATGGAGGGATTTTGATTCACTGCTGGGCAGTGAACCACACAGTTCAAGCGTACATTCCAAGCTTTATAAACGGATTTACTTCATTCTCTTTGCAACATCCAGGTACGCGACCTGTATCTCGCGATTAGCAGGGCACGTATTTACAAATTCCTCCCTCTCATAAGCATTCTTCAAGTATCTCCATATTCCAGTCATTTCTTTTGGGATTTCAAAATTTCGATATTTCATTGCTACAATCTACGTGAAGAGAAAGAAACAGAAAGATTAATTTCTTATAGCTGTGAAAACAACACAGACCAATTTTCTGTCAAAATAAACACTCAGTTATTTTGTCAGGTACCCCCTGTACCCAATAAAGTCAGCACGGAGTGCATGCTAGTGGTCATCTGCTGCTGTAGCCCATCCACTTCAAGGTTTGACATGTTGGGCATTCAGAGGTGACCACCGCTACTTGAGTTATTGTCAACTTCCTGTCAGCTTCAGGCAAACAGGCCATTCCCTGACCTCTCTCATAAGGTGAATACATTACACCTGACGGCATGAACATCGACTTCCCTGACTTCCAGTAATTTCTCCCCCTCCTATTTCTGGCTCATCTCGCACCCCTTTCTTCTCCTGACCTGTCTGTAACCTCCCTCTGGTGCCCCTCCTCCTTCCCTTTTTCCCATGGTCCACTGTCTTCTGTCAGATTACTTAAGAACATAAGAAATAGCAGCAGGAGTCGGCCATCTGCCCCGTCAAGTCTGTTCCGCTGTTCAATAAGCTCATGGCTGATCTGGCCATGGACTCATCTCCACCTACCTGCTTTTTCCCCCATAACTCTTAATTCTTCCACTATGCAAAAGATTCCTTCTTCTTCAGCCCTTTGCCTTTTCCACCTATCAACCCCCAGCTTCTCTCTTCTTCCTCCCTCCCCCATCCACCTGGTCTCACCTATCACCTGCCAGTTTGTACTTCATTCCCTCTTCCCACCTTCTTAGTCTGGCTTCTTCCAGTCCTGATAAAGGGTCTCTGCCCAAACTGTCGGCTGTTTATTCCTCTCCATAGATTTTGCCTGATCTGCTGAGTTCAAAGTTCAAAGTAAATTTATTATCAACGTACCTCTATGACACCATATACAACCCTGAGATCCCTTTACTTGCAGGCAATCAGTAAATACAACAGAATCAATAGAAGACCACACTCAATGGGGCAGAACACAAACAGTGAAAGTACAAAACAAAAGGGGGGGGAAGGAGGGACGGAGGGACGGACAAGAGTATGAGATGAAGAGTCATTGGAAGTGAGTCCAGCTCAGTGGGAACAGTTTAGTGATGGGGCAAGTAAAGTTATCCCCTTTGGTTCAAGAGCCTGGTGGTTGAGGGGTAATAACTGTTCCTGAACCTGGTGGTGTGAGTCCTGAGGCTCCTGTACCTTCTTCCTGATGGCAGCAGCGAGAAGCTGTGCATGTTCTGGATGGTGGGGGTCCCTGATGACGGATGCTTCTTTCCTTCACGTAGCTGTGCTCAGCGGAGGGGAGGTCTGTACCCGTGATGGACTGCACTGTATCCACTACTTCTTGTAGGCTTTTCCATTCAAGGGCATTGGTGTTTCTGTACCAGGCTCTGATGCAGCCAGTCAATATATTCTCCACCACACATCTGTCCAAGTTTTGGATGACGTGCCAAAACTTTGTAAACTTCTAAGAGAGTAGAGGTGTTGCCGTGCTTTCTTCGTTATGACTTTCGTGCTTTCGTTATGACCACGTGCTTTCTGATGTTATGACACCACTCAGCCAGATTTCAATATCCCTCCTATATGCTGATCCATCTCCACCCTTGATTCAGCCAGTGACAGTGGTGTCATTGGCAAACTTAAATATGGCATTGGAGCTGTGCTTAGCCACACAGTCAGAAGTGTAAAGCAAGCAGAGCAGGGAGCTAAGCACAATGTCTTGTGGAGCACCAGTGCTGACGGAAATTGTGGAGGGGATGTGGTTGCCAATCCAAAATGGCCAGGATCTGCAAGTGAGGAAATCAAGGATCAAGTTACACAAGGAAGTATTAAAGCCTAGGATCTGAAGCTTATTGATTAGTTTTGAGGGTTTGATACTATTCGCTGTCCAGATGTTCCAGGATTGAATGAAGAGCCAATGAAAAGGCATCTGCTGATGCTCCAGCAGGGAAATTGGAGCGAATCCAAGTCACTTCTCAGGCAGGAGTTTATATGTTTCATCAACAACTCTCAAAGCACTACAGCACGGTGAACGTAAGTGCTACTGGATAATAGTCAGTAAGGCAGGTTCCCACATTACTCTCAGTATAATACCAGTATAGCTGAAACCTGCTTGAAGCAGGTGCGTATCTAAGACTGCCAAAGTCAGAGGTTAAAGATCAAAAAAACGGATCAGGCACGTCAGGCCAGTTGGCCCACACAGGTCTCTATTACTCAGCCAAGAACTGTGTCTGGGCCGGTTACTTTCCGTGGGTTCATCCTCCTGAAGGTCTCACGTCCGTCTCAGACACTGAAATCACTGTGTCGTCAGGATTGTGAGAGTTTGTGAAGGTGCCTCTGTTTTTGATGGCCAAAGTGAGCATAAAAAAGCACTGAGCTCATCTGGGCACAAAGTTTGCTGTCTCTGCTGTATATCACTTGATTTCACTTTGTAGGAGGCTCAAAGGACCATTTATTATCAAATTATACAACTTTGAAATTCTTCAATTCTCCAGGTAGCCATGAAACCAAGGAAGAAAAAGAAAAGAAAGGCAGCACAATCGTCAACCTTCAAATCCCGCCTCACAGCAAAAAGAGACAAACAAAAATGGAACAGGCACACCAACCCGCAAATCCCTCCTTCCCACACAAAAAAACAAGCAAATCAGATCAGACACATCGATCACTAAATCCCTCCTCCTGCACAGAACAAAATAACCCAAGAGATCTGGTGAGAAAACACAGAATATAAAAATACTATAAGACTGAAAAATAGAGTCTATAGTTCAAAGTCCAAATGCAAAATGCAGAAAAACTGTGAACGATACTTTCTGGGCCCAGACACCAACGCAGAGCATTCCCTCTCCAGTACAGAGCAACCGATCAATAGACAGGCAGCTGGCGCTCACCCTCCACACTCGCTTCAATTGCCCTCATTGCATTAGTTGGCAAACAATGGAAACTTTCATCGGTGAAATGGAGCCAAACGTCAGCCTGCACCCCATCCTGCAGCCTGCCCACTACAAAGTTCGTGGACGTTGCCTCCAGGAATCCACCAGGAGACTGCAAAGCGCTGGAACACCCAAACAATCTCCAAACTTCTGCACTTGCCTTGATGTTTCAATCACTCTTTCACTTTAAGCAAACAATGGAAAATATAATCAGAAAATGGGGTCAAACATCAGCTTGCGCGCTATCCTGCAGCTTTCTCACCACGAAGATCGCTCACACTGTCTCTGCCTCCCGGAATCTCAGAGACAGCAGAGCGTTGAAGCACCCAAACAATTTCCAAACAGTGACAACAGTTCCAGAATCACATTCAAGACAAGAAACAAATGTAGAAGACATAAAAGTAGTGATAAAAAATGGTTTCATGACCTATCCAGAAGATGTCGACCAAAGGAATGTTGTATGCAAGCACCATCTGGACCAGAAGAGGTAACAGCATTCAAGCCCTGTCACAGCCGTGGGGCCTCCTTTTCAGTGATTCGAGTTTGGTCCAAAATTGTCACTTTACACATGAGATGACTTTCCAGAGATTGTACCTAGACCTCATGTATTTAAATTGGTTGCCAGACCTGAATGAGACTGACCTGGCCCTCGGCAGATTGCAGATTTCATGGTTTAAATAGGGCTTCTGGTTGGGGAAAATTCAGAATGATTTTGTGGGGATACACTCATCTACAACTGCTTTTATAAAGTCCCTGACAACAGTGGTGTATTCGTCCAGATCCTCTGACGGGTCCTGAGCTCCTGTAGCATTCTCAGTGCTACGTAAACTTCAAATCAATTATTCTCAAAAACCATCTCCCACCCCACCCGAGTTTGAAAATGAAACAAGACAAACCTTGATAATGTGAAGCTTTGGCAGGAGGTTACAATCTGCCAAGGTCAAGTCATCTCCATCAAGGAACTTCCTACGGGAACAAAGTTCTTCCTCTGTGCTGTTAGCGTCTATCTCTTCAGGTAAAGGTGTGTTTAAATAATCGTCCAGTTTCTTCAGAGCTTTCAGCAAGGCTTTTTCCAAACCTGCAAAAACACAAGTGACAGGTGAATCAGAATTATTATCACTGACTTATATGATCACTGTATTGACTGGAGAACCGTCCTGGGGTTGAATGCATGTCGGTGGGAACGATGCAGGAACAGGGCTTGGTTTTGCTGTTGCTGTTTTGTTGCTTGCTGTGAGGCCATACGACCAATAAATATTGGTGCAGAATTAGGCCACTTGGCCCATCGAGTCTGTTCCATGCTGATCCATTTCCCTGCACCGCCGCGCTCTGTGTTGGTCTGCGGGATGCTATGTTGGCGCCGGAATGCGTGGCGACACTTGTGTCCAGTCCCCAGCACACCCGCAGGTGTGTTGGTTGTTAATACAAAAAATGATGCATTTCACTGTCCAGTAGGTTTCAATGCACACGGGACAAATAAACTTGAATCTTGATGTGAAATTTGTTTTGACAGTAAGGAGAGGGAAAGCTTGTAAATTTTTTTCAGCATGCTTCCGACGGGGAAAATAAATTAATTTCAGATTTTTTGTTTAATCTTTAGTTTGCTGTTATACAGTCTACACTCCCACCTTCCTTTCTTGAACGATATTTCAATTTACTTAGTCTGCTTCCATCCCTTCACATTACATCTCCGCCCACACCAGCCAACAACAAAGAACACTTCAGCCCATGATGTTCTACCATCCTTTTAACCTACTCCAAGATCAATCTAAACCGCTCCTATACAGTCCATAATCCTACCACCATTTTTCTTTTATCCACGTGCTTATCTAAGAATCTTTTTAATGACCCTAACGGATCTGGCTCTGTCACGATCCCCGGCAGCACATCCGGACACTGTGCAAAAACCCTACCTCTGACTTCTCCCCTAAATTCGTCTTCAGTCATGTTAAGAGGATGTCCTCTAGCATTAACCATTGTTACCCTAGGAAAAAAGTGTTGGCTATTCACTCTATCTATACCTCTTGACATCCCATGCACTTCTATCAAGTCACCTCTTATCCTACTTCGCTGCAAGTGCAAACTCCATCGATCTTTTGTGCTTTTAAATAATGGAACAATATGGTATTCTGGCTGGGGTGGGTGAGTGGTTGACAAAACAGTCAATCAACCATCACGCCAAACAGGCAAGGAAGACTGCAGTGTCAAATAGTGGATAATATCGGCATACAACTGTAACCACTAGGTGGCACTGTGCTAAATCAAAGTATAAAAACCTGCTGAAATTCAGAAATTATTAATCAATACAATCAATAAAAATTAATCTATTTTAGTCAGTCGTTCAAGCACACTTGGAGTATTGTATTCAGCTCTGGTTGCCTCAATATAGGAAGGGTGTGGAAACCTTAGAGAGGGTGCAGAGGAGATTTACCAGGATACAGCCTGGATTAGACAGAATGTCTTATGAGGAAAGTTTGAGTGAGCTTGGGCTTTTCTCTTTGGATTGAAGGAGAATGAGAAGTGACTTGATAGAGGTGTATATGACGAAAGGCATAAATAAAGTGAACAGCCAGTACTTTTCTCCCAGGTCAGAAATAGATTTGGATTATTACCATCGCAAGTACTGAGATACAATGAAAAGCTTGTCTTGCATACTGATCAGATCATCAGACAATGCATTAAGGTACAACAGGGTAAAACAGTAAGGTGCAAGATCATGAGGTGGATTGTGAGGTCAAGAGCCACTCTTGTACTAGGGCAGCGGTCTCCAACCACCGGGCCGCGGACTGGTACCGGGCCACAAAGCATGTGCTACCGGGCTGTGAGGAAACGATATGAGTCAGCTGCACCTTTCCTCATTCCCTGTCACGCACTGTTGAACTTGAACATAGGGTTGCCAACTGTCCCGTATTTGCCGGGACATCCTGTATACTGGGCTAAATTGATTTGTCCCATACGGGACTGCCCTTTCCCCCACTAAGGTAGAGTGTTCCTATAAAGCTTTTCGTGCCGAAATGGCATAAGGTGAAGAAGCAATTACCATTAATTTATATGGGGAAAAATTTTTACCCAAACAATAACCTACCAAATCATACCAAATAACACATAAAACCTAAAATAACACTAAAATATAGTAAAAGCAGGAATGATATGATAAATACACAGCCTATATAAAATAAAAATAATGTATGTACAGTGTAGTCTGGAAGATTAAGCCAAAACTGATTTGTGGGGAAAAAAAAAAATCGGCATGAACGCACACATCACACACGCGCACGTCACGTATGCACACACAGGTGATCGCGCAAGGCTTCATGGTCATGGTAGTCTTTCTCGGGGTAAACACAAGTGTCCCGTATTTGACTGCTACTTTTGTCCCTCATTTGGGAGTGAGAAAGTTGGCAACTCTAACTGTAAAGGACATGTTGAGGTGAGTTTAACCCTACTTGAACACCGCCCCCCCCCACCCCCGGTCAGCCGGTCCACAAGAATATTGTCAATATTAAACCGGTCCGCGGTACAAAAAAGGTTGGGGACCCTGTACTAGGGAAACATTCAATAGTCGGTGACAGAGAGCGCTCGGTAAATGTACTCCTTACACATGCACATTTACACACTCACCCATGCACAACTACACACACAAGCACTGACTTGTCATCCTACTAAGGGTGCCCATGTCATTGTCTTCCTCGGTATATTTTACATAACGGGTTGGCTTTATGGTGCCTTTCCCACCATACACCTGGAGTATTCCATTTCTTTTGCAATGGGGATGTGTAAACGCGTGTATGTTGTTTGCATACTGTATTTAAGATAGATACTTTGGTTTATATTGTAATCTGATTGTAACTACATTGTGGGGTGCATCATATTCTAAAACATGTGTAGTCTTAAGTTAACTTTGTGGGTAATTAAACACAGCATGCCCCGGTGCCTAATAAACACAGCTCACTGCTCTCAGTGGGGGACAGAGATCAGGGCTGCCGGGAGTTCACATTGGACAAAGTATGAAACTGTTATTGGATAATATTGGCAGCTTTCTTTTCACTAATCTTTGTAAGTTTGATTTTTGATGCACCAAATAAACACCCCTGATTGAAAGTGTTACACGACTCCAGCCATTTTTTTCCCTTCGGTCATAACCCACGTATCTAACAGTCTTCTAACAGCTCCACGCAGCATCACCTACGGAGTGTGCCTTTGAATTAATTCAACTCCTTGATCTTCTGGTATAATCTCTGGAAAGCCATCTCTCAGGCAAAGTGGAGATGTCAGACTAGACTGGAATCAATGAGGGATGCTCGGCAACTGTGGCAGCGTTTGGATGCCATGAACTCCTACAAAGTTAAATTAAGCAAGATGGGGGACAGCAAAGCTTCGTATCCGGATGAGCTCAATGCCTTCAATGCTTGCTTTGATCACCAAAACAGGAGGGAACCATCGCGCACCCCCGTGTCTCCCAATGATCCTTTGGTCTCAGAATCTGAAGATGATGTGCAAGCTGCCTTCGAGAGAATGAATCCAAGGAAAGCATCCGGTCCGGATGGAGTACCAGGCCATGTACTGAAGACCTGTGTGTATTCATGGATATCTTCAACTTTTCGCTTCACCAGTGTGTAGTACCCACCTACTTCAAGCAGGCTTCAATCGTACTGGTGCTCAAGAAGAGCGAAGTAACCAGTCTCAATGACCATCACCCTA
This sequence comes from Mobula hypostoma, assembly GCF_963921235.1. Taxonomy (NCBI): domain Eukaryota; kingdom Metazoa; phylum Chordata; class Chondrichthyes; order Myliobatiformes; family Myliobatidae; genus Mobula; species Mobula hypostoma. Next base: position 17,035,762 of record NC_086102.1, read on the forward strand.
TGGCACTTACATCCACAGCGATGAAGTGTTTTGAGAGGCTGGTGTTAAAGCATACCAGCTCCTGTCTGAATGGTGACTTGGATCCACTCCAGTTCACCTACCAAAGCAACAGGTCACAGCAGATGCTATTTCTTTGGCTCTTCACACAAACCTGGAACATCTGGACAGCAAAGATGCGTACATCAGGATGCTCTTTATCAATTACAGCTCGGCATTTAACATCATCATCCCCTCGAAACTAATCGGTAAATTCCAAGACCTGGCCCTCAAAACCTCCTTGTGCAATTGCATCCTGGATTTCCTCACTTGTAGACCCCAGTCAGTTTGCTTGGCAAAAGCATCTCCTCCACAATCTCCATCCGCACAGGAGCACTGCAGGGATGTGTACTTAGCCCCCCCACTCTACTCACTTTACACCCCTGACTGCGTGGCCAAGTACAGCTCCAACACCAGATACACGTTTGCTGATGGCACCCTCTGTTGTGGGCCATATTAAAGGTGGTGATGAATCAACATACAAGAGGGAGATTGAAAATGTGGCTGAGTGGTGTAATAAGAAAAACCTTTCACTCAATATCAATAAGATCAAGGAAATGATTCTAGATTTCAAGAGAGGGAAACCAGAGGTCCATAAGGCAATAATCACTGGAGAATCAGAGGTGGAGGGGGGTCAGTAACTTTAAATTCCTGGGTGCCACTATCTCAGAGGACCTGCCCTAGACCCATCATATAAATATTATTGAAAATAATTGAATTGACTTTATTTCTTACATCCTTCACAGACATGAAGAGTAAAAATCTTTATGTTACGTCTCCTTCTGAATGAGCAATGTGAAAATATAGTAATTTGTGATAAATAGTATGTACAACAGGACTGTCAATTTAGTATGGTACACAATTGTGTCAGCATGAATTCATCAGTCTGATGCCCTGGTGGAAGAAGCTGGCCCGGAGTTTGTTGGTCCTGGCTTTTAAGCTGCGGTACCGTTTCCCGGATGGTAGCAGCTGGAACAGTTTGTGGTTGGGGTGACTTGAGTCCCCAATGATGCTTCAGGCCCCTTTTACACACCTGTCTTTGTAAATGTCCTGAATAGTGGGAAGTTCACATCTACAGGTGCGCTGGGCTGTCCGCACCACTCTCTGCAGAGTCCTGCGATCGAGGGAAGTACAGTTCCCATACCAGGCAGTGATGCAGCCGGTCAGGGTGCTCTCAATTGTGCCCCTGCAGAAAGTCCTCAGGATTTGGGGTTCATGCCCAACTTCTTCAACCATCTGAGGTGAAAGAAGCACTGTTGTGCTTTTTTCACCACTCAACCGATACGTACAGACCACGTGAGGTCCTCAGTGATGTTTATACCAAGCAACTTAAAGCTGTTCATCCTCTCAACCCCAGATCCATTGATGTCAATAGGGGTTAGCCTGTCTCCATTCCTCCTGTAGTCCACAATCAGCTCCATTGTTTTTGCGACATTGAGGGGAGAGGTTGTTTTCTGTATCAGGGTGATGACTTCTTTTCCATAGGCTGCGTCGTTATTATTTGAGATTAGGCCAATCAATGTAGTATCATTAGCAAATTTAATTAGCAGATTAGAGCAGCAGGTGGCGACACAGTTATGGGTGAACAGAGAGTAAAGGAGGGGGCTTAGAACACAGGCCTGGGGGCTCCTGTGTTGAGGGTCAGAGGGTCAGAGGGGTAGAGGTGAGGGAGCCCCCTCCTACCACCTGACAGCAAGTCCAGGATCCAGCTACACAAGGCAGGGTGAAGGCCGAGTTCTCTGAGCTACTCGTCAAGCCTGGAGGGAATTATGGTGTTGAATGCTGAACTGTAGTCCAAGCACAGCATTCTCACATCAGCATCCCGCTTCTCGAGGTGAAAAGGAAGCACGACAGCACCTCTACTTCCTCAGGAGTCTGCGGAAACTCAGCACGTCATCAAAAACCTTGGAAAACTTCTTAAGATGTGTGCTGATTGGCTGCATCGTGGCCTGGCAACACCAATGCCTTTGAGCAGAAAATCCTACAACAGTTAGTGGATTCAGCCCGGTGCATCACGAGTAAAACCCTGCCATCCTTTGATCACATTGACATGAAATGTTGCCACAGTGAAGCAGCGTCCATCATCAGAGACCCTCACCACCCAGGCCATGCTCCTTTCCCGCTGCCGCCTTCAGGTAGAAGGTACAGGTGTCTCAAGAACAGTTACTACCTCTCAACCATCAGGCTCTCGAACAAAACAGGATAACTACACTCATCTAAGGACTCTTTTATCGTGTTATTTTATGCTCGTTATTTATATCTGCATTTGCAGTTTGTTCATAGTTTACAAATCCTGTTTTCAGTTACTGTTCTATAGATTTGCTAGGTGTGCCCATAGTAAAAGAATTTTGGGGTTGTATGTAGTGACATGTATATACAGTCGGCCCTCCTTATCCGCGAGTTCCGCATGCGCGAATTTAACCAACCGCGAATCGAGAAAACCCAGAAGTGCTCTTCCAGCACTTGTTGTTCGAACATGTACAGAATTTTTTCTTGTCATTATTCCCTAAGCAATGCAGTATAACAACTATTTTACATAGCATTTACTTCGTATTAGGTATTATAAGTAATCTAGAGATGATTTAAAGTATACGGGAGGATGTGCGTAGGTTATCGTGGATCGGGATTGAAAAAAAACTGGAAGTTCTCTTACTAAGTAAGTCGAAACAGGTACATTTGGTATTATTTAGCGTCAGTTAGTCAAATGTTTGTCTTTGTATATAGTATATATTTTACCTTTCTATGCACATAAAACACTTAACTCTTCGGAGAGAAGGAGGATGAGAGGAGACATGATAGAGGTGTACAAGATAATAAGAGGAATAGATAGAGTGGATAGCCAGCGCCTCTTCCCCAGGGCACCACTGCTCAATACAAGAGGACATGGCTTTAAGATAAGGAGTGGGAAGTTCAAGAGGGATATTAGAGGAAGGTTTTTTACTCAGAGAGTGGTTGGTGCGTGGAATGCACTGCCTGAGTCAGTGGTGGAGGCAGATACACTAGTGAAGTTTAAGACACTACTAGACAGATATATGGAGGAATTTAAGGTGGGGCCTTATATGGGAGGCAGGGTTTGAGGGTCGGCACAACATTGGGGGCCGAAGGGCCTGTACTGTGCTGTACTATTCTATGTTCTATGTTAAGAAACATATGTTTCAGCGCCGGGCTCGGGAACGGAAGTTCCGGAGTTCAATCCAGTGACAGACCGCTCCCGAGCATGCTCTCCATCCCTGCCGGGTTTATGTGAAGGATCAAAAACCCAAAATCCAATAATTAAACCACTGCATTGCTTAGTAATAATTGTAGCTTTCATCGGAGCAGGGATTTTCTCACCTTATCCTTTAAAATTGTTCCGATCGTTGACCCGACTATAGCCTAACGCTTTTCCAATCACCGATGGCGTTTCACCTCTTTCCGATCGCTTTATTGTTTCCACTTTATTTTAAATCGCGATTGTGATTATTTTTGTGAACAGAAACTCTGCAGATTCAGAGCTCCGCCGCCAGGTCCTAATGTCCACCGCACTGAGCCAGGTTAAATAAGGTCCGGGGTTCCGCTGGGTCCTAAGGTCCACTGCACTGACTCGGTTAAATGAGGTCCGGGGTTCCGCTGGGTCTTAAGGTCCACCGCATTTAGACAGGTTAAGTAAGAGACTTGAGCATCTGCGTTTTTCGGTATCCGCGAGGGGTCCCGGAACCAATCCCTCGCGGATAAAGAGGGCCGACTGTACTTTGATAATAAATTCTACTCTGAACTTTAGTGAAAAGCAAAATAACCTTTTGGCTTGATGGATGCTGGCTGACCTGCTGTGCATTATTTTATCATCTCTCCCAAACGCAGCAATGATACTTACTCTCATTTATGTCTTTCCTGGTGTTTTTAATGTAGGCTGAGAATTTGGCAAAAACATCAGCTCCTGCGGAATTAGATTCCGGATGCCTGGCAGAAAGCTTTGGATACCTAGGAGATAAACGCATGTTATATATTCAGCCGTACGAATACCTTTAGGGATACTGCACGGTATTGAGAGAACCCAATTCACATAAGACTCACTCAATGGATTTGTACGATTTGCCATCAGTGATCACGATGACACAGTTCGCTTGTTCTACGTGCCATGTCATTGACATGGGTGATCATGCTCTTTCCATGACCATGACAGTCCTTGGCAAAGTAGTATAACAATTTACAGCATCAGCTATAGGATCAGGGTTCATCTCCCGCCACCGTCTGCAAGGAAGTTGCATGTTCTCACCATGACCACGTGGATTTCCTACCAGTGCTCCAGTTTCCTCCCACATTCCAAAAGATGTACGAGCTAGGGTTAGTGATTTGTGGGCATGGCAGGTTGGTGACACCTGCACGCTGCCCCCAGCACATTTCAGATTGAGTTGGTCATAGACCAAACAACACATTTCACTGTATGTTTTGATGAACTGTACATTTGACAAATAAAGCCAATCTTTATCTTTACATTTGTATGTACTGGGGAGAACTCTGCACAGTAACCAGGAATTATTACTAGGGCCTCAACAATGATAGCATCAAATTTACACTGAGGAATTACAGGATTTCATGGAATAAGTCTCCCTGGAGAAATGAGGATGAATTCTTAACAAATGCCTTAACCACCCAGGTAATTTTTGGGAGTATTAAGCAGAAAATTCTGAAGATACTCAGCAGATCAGGCAGCAGCTACAGAGAGTTCACTTTTTCAAGTCGATAATATTTCCGTCAACTGGAAAGACTGACTTTGTTTTTCTCTCCACAGATCCTGCTCAACCTCTGAGTAATTTTTCATTTTATTTCAGATTTGCAGCATCTGTGGCACTTTGATTTTGGAATTTTAGGATCTTGTGGATTTGCACAATTATCAATTAAACTCATACCTAGTCAATATGCACACTTAACTGTGCAGGTGCACCTCAAGTGAATCAGTAGTCATCAATATAGGGGCAGCAAATTAACCCTCCAACGCAAAGGGAGCAACTAAAGACAACAGAATCTCCATTAGGCCGCTGTCACATGGCTGGTTGTTTCACCATGAGCAGGATGCTTCGGGTCATCTCTCTAAACTCCCTTTGTCCTCAGGAACAGTCACTGAGACATTACCCTTCCAGCTCCCATGAACCACTGGACACAGTAGTGATTGAAAGACTCTGAGTTTCGCAAAGAGCAATTGTTTTTACAGAAAAAATACCAGTTACCATTTTCCCTTGGCATGTCAGCTGTTCTTTCTCTCTGTGTCTTCAGCACCACTGTGAGAGCAAACTTGAAGGGCCAAATAATCTAATTCTGCTCTGAAATGCGGTGGCATTTATAATTACCTATTCTTTCTTCCTCCTTTGCTTTTAACATTCTACATCCATGGGCAACTTTCCTCAGTTATTGAGGAGATAAAATTGAAAGTTAAACAGAGGTGCTTATGAGAACTATGGGAATCAAGAGATACAGTGTTGGTGTAGGAAAGTGGCATTCAGCTTACAGACAAGGCCTATCTCATTCAGTGGAGGTGCAGGTACGATGGGCTGGCTCGTCCACTCTGCTCCCATTCCTTTTGTCCTTATGCCTTTGCAATGTAACAGTCTGCCTGCATTTCCACTGTAGGGCCATGCTCACTGGAAGAAGGAATAAAAGCACCGGCTACTTTCAAATGGGGAGCTAATTCAGAAATCAGAGGCGCAAAGGGGTGAGGAAGTCCTCGTGCAGGATTCCGTAAAGGTCAACCTGCAGTCTGAGTTGCTGCCACTCATGAGGCTGCATAACAAGGCAAGAGCCTATGTTTTACAGGAAAGATAATAGCATAGATAGAAGATTCACTGACTGGGACTATTGGGGCCACTTCTTTTTTGATCTTGAAGTTAAAAGGTCGGCAAAACATCATGGGTTAAAGGGTCTGTACTGTGCTATACCATGTTCTATATTTGATCTGATAAATCACATATTTGGGGTGGGGGGGGTGGTATACTGGAGCATGAAACCCACTCAATCACAGAACGATATGGTGGTGTAGCAGTTAGCACAATGCTTTACAGTACAGGTAACCCAGGTTCAATTCCCACCACTGCCTGTAAGGAGCTTATATGTTGTCCCCGTGACCACGTGGGTTTCCTCTGGGTGCTCCAATTTCCTCCCACTTTCAAAGACATACCGGTTGGTGGGTTAATTGGTCATTGTGAATTGCCCCGTGATTAGGCCAGGGTTAAGTCAGTGGTTGCTGGGTGGCGTGGCTCGAACGGCCGGAAGGGCCTTTTCCGTCTGTATCTCAATAAATAAACAAACCCAGAAGCTTCGGAAGTCAGGATTATGCACCGGCAGCTGTGCCAATGTCCTGCCTCTCTACAATGGTCTTTCTTTGTCCATCACATCCTTAGTTTGTGTTAGCCTTCAACACAAATAACACATTTCACTGCAAGTTTCGATGTACTGATAAATAAATGAACCTGAATCTGAAGTGCGTGAAGACTCACCTTGGTGGCAACAACTTTTCTTCCAGGAACTCTTCTATCTTGTTAACATCTGTTTTCACCTCTCCATTGAAGGTCAAAAACGGAGGATTGGTGCCAGGAGCCAGATTTTGCAAATCGGCAGGCTTCCTGAAGAGAAACAATGCGATTCTCAATGCGATGCTGCACAAAGACTCCCTACTCTCACTTACATAACTGGTATGACTGTGATCAATAAAACGAGCAAAAAGACAAATGCCAATGTCACCTCGTTCGTATGGAAAATTGTCTCTTGCGATTCAAAGAGGCAGAAGGAAATTGAACCCAAGCAAAAGGAGCTCACTTCTCCTTATAGAACTCTCTGCAAAAATCATCTGAAAGACGTAGGTATTTCCTGATGGAGTATATCAGGAGTTCCCAACCAGGGCTTCACAGACCCCTCGGTTAACGGTAGAGGTCCATGGCATAAAAATGTTTGAAACCCCTGAACTATATTATTAATATGTTTGAATTTGAACTTGAACTTACTGAAATCTTACATCTGTCCCACAACCCGAGGGAGTAAAAACCTTTGCGTTATGACTCCGTCACAATGTACAGGCATGTGAATTTAGAAGTCTAATGGCTGGTAGAAAGACGCTGTCCCGTAGCCTGTTGGTCCTGGCTTTAATGCTGTGGTAGCGTTTGGCAGACGGAAGCAGCTGAAAGAGGTGGGGTGACTGGTGTCCCCGATGATCTTCCAGGCCTTCTTTATGTACCTGCTGCCGTAGATGTCCTCCGTGGAGGGAAGTTCACATCCACAGGCGCGCTGGGCTGTCCATACCACTCTCTGTAGTACCCTGTGATCAAGGGTGCAGTTCCCGTACCAGGCAGTGATACAGACAGCCAGGCTGCTCTCCGTGGTGCCCTTGTAGAAGGTCTTGAGGATTTGGGGGCTCATGCCAAACTTCTTCAGTCACCTGAGGTGGAAGAGACGCTGTTGTGCTTTTATTTTAACCACACAGCCAGTCTGTACAGTCCAGATGAGATCTTCTATGATGTGTATACTGAGGAACTTGAAACTACTAAACCCTCTCAACTGCAGTCCCACTGATGTTGACTGGGGCCAAGCCTGTCTCCGTTCCTCCTGTAATCTTCAATCAGCCCTTTTGTTTTTTGGACATTGAGGGAGAGGTTGTTTTCTTGGCACCACTGTGTCAGTGTGTTAAACCTCTCCTCTGTAGGCTCTCTTGTGACATCAGATATCCTTCTGCCTCCAGAGGTGCTGACTGACCCGCTGAGTTCTTCCAGAACTTTATTTTGCCCCAGTTCCAGTATCTGCAGTCTCTTGCATCTCCATATGTTATGATATCTTTGCTAGAGTTACATACTAAGATTTTATTAGTGTTTAAGTTTCAGAATTTACAAATCTATCAGTTGTTGACCTAACTTTATTGACCCATTGATGTGCTGAAGCTGAGGTGTCTTGCAGAGTTTATAAAGAATGAGGGGCAGAGATAGGGTGAATGGTCATCTTCCTCACTGGGTGAGGGCCCTCACTGGTCAGAGTTGGTTCCTAGCTGTCCAGATTACCAAGCCACGGCAGTACGATATGGGGAACAAGCTGTTGCCCATGTAGCAAGTTCCCTCTCCATGCATCTGATGAACCCAAAGGAATGGCAGAGACTGACAGAGTTTGGTAAGAGCAGCATCTCAGAAGTTGGCAGTCAACACTGAACTCAATGTAGGTCTGCCTTAGAGACTCCAGCTCTGGATTTTTTCCCCTCGGGGTTTACTCCTGAAGCCTCCCCCAGGAGTGAGTATAGCCACAAGGCAGCAGAGGTTTGAAATTAGAGTTTTCCTTCTCCTATGTGGGCTGCTAACCAGGGCTGACAAACCCCATCCGCCCGAAGCAACTGGTTTTAAGGCACCAGTAACCCGCCTTCGCCCCCTTCTCCTGTCAGTAGAAACGTTTCTACCGGGATTAGTAGCTAAGTCACACATGAGGGCCAGGAGCTGGACTTGGTTGTCCTCAGCTATTTGAGACGCACGCCATTGGGAGCATTTAATAGGTAGAGGGAGCTTGTCCCCATTATCACCCCCAGCTATAACAACCTTAAGGGACCTTTCACCAGGGAGGGGAGTCTAAACTAGAGGGTATATAATTAAGGTGAGAGGGGAAAGGTTAAAAGGGACCTGAGAAGCAAATTTTTCCACTCTGAGGATGTAGAATGAACGGCCAGAACAAGTGGGAGAGGCAACACACATCAAAGTTGCTGGTGAACGCAGCAGGCCAGGCAGCATCTATAGGAAGAGGTACAATCGACGTTTCAGGCCGAGACCCTTCGTCAGGACTAACTGAAGGAAGAGTTAGTAAGAGATTTGAAAGTGGGAGAGGCAGGTACAATTCCTGCATTTGGATGGGTACCTGAATAGGAAAGGTGTAGAGGGATATGGGCCAAACACGAGCAAGTGGGACTAGCCACACACACACACACACAATGTTGGCGGAAGTCAGGTAGGCAGCTCAGGTAGACAACTCGGATGGCATGGATGAACTGTGCCAAGGGGCTGTGTAACTCTGGGAGTCTCTGTCCAGTAACTCCAATCAGCAATCAATGCACATACTGTACAAGGATTTCTCAGTAAACCCAAAAACCATCAATAATTAACCAATTATTTTCAAATTGCACTTAAACAGTTTCATTTTTGGAAACTATATACAATCTTACACTGGTCTTAACATTGATTTCCATGCCCAAATTTATCCCAGTTTAGAGAAACATTAGACCATGTCTCTGTAAGAATCACACATAAATGTTATTATGATGAGTGAAAGGCACTGGACAATATTTGAACATCCTTTCAAAATGAAATTCTACACCCACGTATTCAAGTGTATAAACAGAAAACCATTATGACATTAAGGTGCATAGAGTGTGGAGAATTCTTGCTCAATACAAATTAAAGTTTTAACTTGTATTAACTCAGGGGCCTCAATGATAGACAACAGCTTAAAGGATAGTTGAAGAGAGGGGGCAAGAATTCATATCCAGGCATTGGGAAACCACACAGAATACTTTCACCAGAGCAATTACCAGACACCATCACTAGGTGTCACTATTCTCCTTTGTAAGAAAGTTGAACTGGGGAACTACTCTTGACGACAGAATCCCAATCAGCTTTAATATCATTGCTATATATCGTAAAATGTGCTGTGTTGTGGCAGCATTACAGTACCATACATTTAAGAGCTATAAATTTCAACAATATAAATTAAAAATACATTAAATAAGTGCAAAAAAAGAGCAAAAACTGTGAGGTGGTGTTCATGGGATGGTTCACTGTCCTTTCAGAAACATAAAATCTGATGGGAGGGACAGAAACTGATCCTAAAGCATTGAGGATGTGTGACCTCGTCCCTGATTGCGGTAATAAGAAGAGGCACCTCGTTTTCCGTTCAACTACCATGTCCCTTGAGAACCACCGCTCTCAAAGCTCTGACCTGCAACCCAAACCGCGAGGAGCGAGACACAAGAAGCAAAGCAAGGGCGACTGAGAAGCTGCAGAAAAGCATGGAGCTTCTTTCTTAATCGAGTCCACACGAACAGCTGGAGGAACTCAGCAGGTCAGGCAGCATCTATGGAGAGGAATAAACAGTTGCTATTTCGGGCCAAGACCCTTCATCAGAACTGGAAAGGAAGGGGGAAGAAGCCAGGATACAGCACAAGTTAGATTCAACCAATAAAAGTGTTTCTTGTAGTGTTGTCATATTTGTAGAGGTAAATCTAACTAACACTTTTAAAAAAAAAATGTGACTTCCAGTGACTTGGAATACATTATGCATCAAAAGAGGTGTCAATTTAAACAACAGAATGAAAAAGTATTGCAGGTTTCCCCCACCATCCGAAGGTCGAGCGTTCCTATGAAACGGTTCGTAAGCCGGAATGTCATAAAGCGAAGAAGCAATTACCATTTATTTATATGGAAAAATTTTGTGAGCATTTGCAGACACAAAAATAACCTACCAAATCATGCCAAATAACACATAAAACCTAAAATAACAGTAACATATAGTAAAAGCAGGAATGATATGATGAATACACAGCCTATATAAAGTAGAAATACTTTTCCACAATCATTGCCACACTGTTCTCCATAGCAAAAATCTCACGCAATAAAACACTCTCTCCAGTAACCTTTAAGCTATGAAGCTGCCAAATCATACCAAAAAAAAAACATAAAAATACACAGCCTATATAAAGTAGAAATAATGTATGTGCAGTGTAGTATCACTTATGGGAATCGGGAAGACAGCGCCGAGCACATTGATGATGGTGTGTTAGGCTGAGTCGTCGCAGGCTGGGGTGGTGCAGTGGCCCCCACCCTCCGGGCAGCGAACCGATACCGATCCACGAAGCATGCAGGGGTACAGCGGTGGCTGGAACGCACCCAGCACATCTTTAAGAAAAAAGCTGAAATAAACAAGCTAATTAATTAGGTGCCGCCCAGCATGTAAATGTCGGCCCAGATCAGAGGCGATCAGAGGTGTCATCTCGTTGTCTGTTTCCATCAGGGCAGGCAGGTCATCTGCCTGCCTCGATGTCAAAGGTCGAGATTCGCCGTCTGCTGTGGCTGATGTGGAAGGCTTGCTTGACTGCTTAGCCTTGCGCATTTTTAGATCATACAGTTCTTTGTAAGGACTCAAACCATCCTGCAAATATGCCCTAAACTAACGTATCCTTTCAAAATTAAAGTCATACTTATCATTGCAGCAAAATTCTCACGCAGTTGCTTCATGTTCAGTTCCTGGACGACTTCACTTTCGCTACTGCATCTGGTTTTGATTGTTATCCTTTCCTCTTCCAATTGCATCAGCTCTTCATCTATCAGTTCTTGGTCATGGGAGGCCAAAACCTCTTCAACATCATCTTCGTCAACTTCCACAAGCCAAACTCACTTCGTCCTCACTTTGTTTACCACAATCGAAACACTTAATTATGTCTAGTTTTACACTAAGTGCAACGCCCTTATGAGTTCTTTTAGGCTTTTCCGATACCTTAGAACTCATCTTGCAAACAGCTGCTCACAGGCACGTGTTTAAGCAATGCCGGCTAGAATGCTGTTCCAAATCCGGGGGAGAGCGGCTGCGTGGGGCGCGTGGGTGCGCTGCTTTTATCACGCGCTGTTTTTTTTCATAACAGTGAAAAGACCTTCTAACAGGGAACTAATGTAGGACGTTCATAACAGTGAGGTTTCGTAAAGCGAAAGTTTGAAAAGTAGGGGACACTTGTAAGAATTCTAATTTGCCTGTGACTTAGGGTTGCCAACTTTCTTACTCCCAAATAAGGGACAAAAGTAGCAGTCAAATACCGGACACTTGTGTTTACCCCGAGAAAGACTACCATGACCATGAAACCTTGCGCGGGCACCTGTGTGCACATGCGTGACGTGCGCATACGTGTACGTGCCGATTTTTTTCTACAAACTGATTTTGGCTTAATCTTCCCGATTCTGATACACTATATCTCTACTTTATATAGGCTGTGCATTTATATCATTCCTGCTTTTACTATATGTTAGTGTCATTTTAGGTTTTATGTGTTATTGGTATGATTTGGTAGGTTATTTTTTGGGTCTGGGAATGCTCAAGTATTTTTCCCATATAAATTAATGGGAATTGCCTCTGCACTTGACGCCATTTCAGCTTACAAACGGTTTCAAAGGAACGCTCCACCTTAGCGAGGGAAATATGGGACAAGGGTGGTCCCATATGGGACAAGGGTGGTCCCGTATGGGACAAGCCAATTTAGCCCAATATAAAGGATGTTCCGGCTAATACGGGACAGTTGGCAACCCTACTGTGACTATTCAAGTTCAAGACACAACATATTTCCTGCACACAGTTTCACAGAGCACGATAATATATGCTTGCACTTGTCTGAATATTGTTGAAAATTGCTCCCCTTTCTGAGCCACGTCATCAAACAGAACAAGAACTTATCTAGAGATCCTGAGACAAATATGGTGTCTTTACATTTCGGGCCTTTGCGCTTCAGGCAAGAGGAAATGGCTTGGAGCTTTGCATCTTTCTATATGTTTATTTTACTTGCTGCTCTTCAGCTTTTAAAATTGGAAATCAAGCTCATGAAACACATTGGACTGCATTCTTAGTTCTGATACAAACTAGTCACGAGGCATATTCTGCCTAGAGCCCAGAGTTCTGCAGGGATCTGTTCTGGGACCACTCGACTCTTTGTGATTTTTCTAAATGACTTTCATGAGGAAGTGGGAGGGCGGGTTAGTAAGTTTGCAGATGGTACAAATGTCGGTGGTGTTGTGGGCAGTGTAAAAGATCGTCATAGGTTACAACAGGATACAGGGCTGGGCTGAAAAGTAGAAAATGGAGGTTAATCCAGAAAAGTGTGAACTGATTCACTTTGGAAAGTCGAACTTTAAGGTAAAGTACAAGGTTAACGGCAGAATTTAGAGCAGTGTGGAGGAACAGAAGGATCTAGGGTCCACACGCACAGAGCCCTCACAAGGTTACCACGCAAGTTAATAGGGTGCTTAAGGAGGGGTATGGAGTGATGGGCCTCATTAGTTGGAGGACTGAGTTCAAGAGCTGCAAGTTAATGTCACAGCTCTATAAAAATCTGGCTAGATCACTTGGGAGTTCTGGTCTCCTAATTATAGGAAGGATGTGGAAGCTTTAGAGAGAAGCTTTCTGCAAGCCAGAATCATTAAATGCATAATTTCAGGTGTGGAGGCAACTTATCAGGATACTGCCTGGGTTAGAGAACATGTCACACGAGCAGAAGCTAGGACGAATCTCTTTGGAGCAAAGGAAGATGAGAGATATTTTGATAGAGGTATACAAGATGATAAGAGACACTGATAGAGTGTACAGCAGAAGATTTTCCCCCCCAGAGCAGAATTGGCTAATACTGTCAGGTATAGTGTTGAGGTGAATGGAAAAAAGTACAGAAGGGCTTTCAGAAGAGAAGTAGGTTTATTTTTCTTAAAAAGAGTGTAGTGGGTGCATTGAACGTACTACCAGAGGCAGTCGTAGAGGCAGATACATTAGGGAAATTTTAAAAAAACATAGATAAACAGAGAAAACCTACAGCACAATACCGGCCCTTCGGCCGACAGAGTTCTGCCGAACATGTCCCTACTTTAGAAAGTATGAGGCTTACCTATAGCCCTCTATTTTTCTAAGCTCCATATACCTATCTAAAGGACTCTTAAAAGACCCTATCGTATCCACCTCCACCACCGTTGCCGGCAGCCCATTCCACGCACTCACCACCCTCTGAGTAAAAAACTTACCCCTGAGATCTCCTCTGTACCTACTCCCCAGCACCTTAAAACTGTGTCCTCTTGTGACAACCATTTCAGCCCTGGGAAAAAGCCTCTGACTATCCACATGATCAATGCCTCTCATCATCTTATACACCTCTATCAGGTCACCTCTCAATCTCCGTCGCTCCAAGGAGAAAAGGCCGAGTTCACTCAACCTATTCTCATAAGGCATGCTCCCCAATCCAGGCAACATCCTTGTAAATCTCCTCTGAACACTTTCTACGGCTTCCACATCCTTCCTGTAGTGAGGTGACCAGAACTGAGCACAGTATTCCAAGTGGGGTCTGACCAGGGTCCGATATAGCTGCAACATTACCTCTCGGCTCCTAAATTGAATTCCACGATTGATGAAGGCTAATACACCATACGCCTTCTTAACCACAGAGTCAATCTGCGCAGTTGCTTTGAGTGTCCTATGGACTCAGACCCCAAGATCCCTCTGATCCTCCACACTGCCAAGAGTCTTACCATTAATACTATATTCTGCCATCATATTTGTCCTACCAAAATGAAGCACCTCACACTTATCTGAGTTGAACTCCATCTGCCACTTCTTAGCCCAGTTTTGCATCCTAACAATGGCCCACTGTAACCTCTGACAGTCCTCCACACTATCCATAACACCTCCAATCTTTGTGTCATCAGCAAACTTACCAACCCATCCCTCCACTTCCTCATTCAGGTAATTTATAAAAATCACAAAGAGTAAGGGTCCCAGAACAGATCCCCGAGGCGCTCCACTGGTGACCGATCTCCATGCCGAATATGACCCCTCTACAACCACTCTTTGTCCTCTGTGGGCAAGCCAGTTGTGGATCCACAAAGCAATGTCCCCCTGGATCCCATGCCTCCTTACTTTCTCAATAAGCCTTGCATGGGGTACCTTATCAAATGCCTTGCTGAAATCCATATACACTACACCTACTGCTCTTCCTTCAATGTGTTTAGTCACACCCTCAAAAAATTCAATCAGGCTCATAAGGCACGACCTGCCCTTGACAAAGCCATGCTGACTACTCCTAATTATATTATACCTCTCCTAATGTTCATAAATCCTGCCTCTCAGGATCTTCTCCGTCAACTTAACAACCACTGAGGTAAGACTCACTTGTCTATAATTTCCTGGATTACCTCTACTCCCTTTCTTGAATAAGGGAACAACATCTGCAACCCTCCAATCCTCTGGAACCTCTCCCGTCCCCATTGATGATGCAAAGATCATCGCCAGAGGCTCAGTGATCTCCTCCCTTGCCTCCCACAGTAGCCTGGGGTACATCTCATCTGGTCCTGGCGACTTATCCAACTTGATGCTTTCCAAAAGCTCCAGCACATCCTCTTTCTTAATATCTACATGCTCAAGCTTTTCAGTCTGCTGTAAGTCATCACTACAATCACCAAGATCCTTTTCCATAGTGAATACTGAAGTAAAGTATTCATTAAGTACCTCTGCTATCTCCTCCGGTTCCATACACACTTTCCCACTGTCACACTTAATAGGTCCTTTTCTTTCACGTCTTATCCTCTTGCTCTTCACATACTTGTAGAATGCCTTGGGGTTTTCCTTAATTCTGCTCACCAAGGCCTTTTCATGGCCCCTTCTGGCTCTCCTAATTTCCTTCTTAAGCTCCTTCCTATTAGCCTTATAATATTCTAAATCTCTAACATTACCTAGCTCTCTGAACCTTTTGTAAGCTTTTCTTTTCGTCTTGACTAGATTTATTACAGCCTTTATTACCCTACCATAACTTCACTGTCTCATTAGAATGTACCTATGCAGAACTCCACACAAATATCCCCTGAATATTTGCCACATTTCTTCCGTACTTTTTCCTGAGAACATCTGTTTCCAATTTAAGCCTCTAATTTCCTGGCTGATAGCCTCATAATTCCCCTTACTCCAATTAAACGCTTTTCTAACTTGTCTGTTCCTATCTCTCTCCAATGCTACTGTAAAGGAGATAGAATTGTGATCACTGTCTCCAAAATGCTCTCCCACTGAGAGATCTGACACCTGACCAGGTTCATTTCCCAATACCAAATCAAGTACAGCCTCTCCTCTTGAACACACCTAACAAACTCTACCCCATTTAAACCCCTTGATCTAGGGAGATGCCAATCGATATTTGGGAAATTAAAATCTCCCATCACGACAACTCTGTTATTATTACATCTTTCCAGGATCTGTTTCCCTATCTGCTCCTCAATATCCCTGTTACTATTGGGCAGCCTATAAAAAACACCCAGTAAAGTTACTGACCCCTTCCTGTTCCTAACCTCCACCCACAGAGACTCCGTAGACAATCCCTCCATGGCGTGCACCTTTTCTGACACTATCTCTGATCAACAGTGCCACGCCCCCACCTCTTTTGCCTCCCTCCCTGTCCTTTCTGAAACATCTAAAACCCGGCACTTGAAGTAACCATTCCTGTCCCTGAGCCATCCAAGTCTCTGTCATGGCCACAACATCATAGCTCCAAGTACTTTAGAGTCTTAAGAGACTCTTAGATGGGTGCAGGAAGAAAGAAAAATGGAGGGATATTGAGGAGGGAAGGATTAGCTTGGTCTTAGGGTAGGTTTTAAGGCTGGCACAACGTTGTGGTCCAAAGGGCCTGTACCATGCTATACTTGCTCAGTGTTCTATGCTCTAGTCAACAAGCCAAACCCACGTCGGCAGATCTGTCACATTCCACAAACTAGAATCATTAAACTCATAAGTTCAGGCCGAAGAAGAACAGATATATACTTAACTCAACATTATACATCTATCTTGCCTTCTACTAGTTGTTGACAAGTTATAACCACCTGTCTCAATGCATTAACCCTCAGCAGAGCCAGGCATGGCAAAAATTAATGCTGATGACAGTACAGATGAATGAGTGGCTGAGTAACTGGTGCCGGGGCCAGGGCTCCAGGTTCTTGGGTCATTGAGACCTCTTCTGGGGCAGAGGTGACCTGTACAAGAGGGATGGGTGCATCTAAACCGGAGGGAACCAATGTTGAAACCGAGCTCGCACGGAGCATGCAAGCTCGATTTCTACACGCAAGTGAAGTTTGGATAGGTCCATGGATGGGAGGAGTATGGAAGGCTGTGCTCCTGCTCCAGGTCGATGGGAGCAGGCAGTATATATGGTTCGGCACGCACTAAATGGGCTGAAGGTCTTGTTTCTGTTCTGTCCTGTACTTTTCTCTGACTATCCTGGCCAGGAAGTTTGTAAGTGCTCTATGGAAAGGTTTAAATTAGCTTGACTGGGAGATGAGAAGCAGGTCAGAAGGTGGAGGGATAGAGAAGAAGATAGATGTCAGGCCCAGTAAAAATGGGCAGGAGCAAAGTAATAGATACGATGGAATAGTTAGTTTGAAGTATGTGTATTTTAATACTAGGGGTATTATGGGTAAAGACGATGAACATAGAGTATGGATCAGTACATGAAACTATGATGGTGTGGCCATTATAGAGACTTGGTTGAGAGGGGGACAGGAATGGGTGCTTAATGTCCCAGGCTTTTGATGTTTTAGAAAAGATAGAGAGGGAGGTGAAGTGGAAGGGGGAAAAGAGTTGCCCTACTAATCAGGGACAATAACCACAACTGCATTCAGAGGGGACATAATGGACATAATGAGTCTTTGTGGGTAGAACTCAAAGACAGGAAAGGTGTAATCACGGATGGGGTTGTACTACAAACCCCCCAATAGACACTGGGACCTTGAGGAACAGATATACAGGCAGATTAAGGAATGGGGTAAAAACAATAGGGCTGTTGTCATGGGGAACATAAACTTCCCTAATATAAACTGGGACCTTTTTGGTGCAAGAGGTTTAGGTGCATCAGAATTTGTTAGGTCCATTCACAAAGGTTTCTTAAATCAATTTGTAGATAGTCCAACAAAAGGAGGGGTTGTACTGGACTGGGTGTTTAGTAATGAGCCTGGCCAGGTCACTGACCTTCCAGTGGTTGAGCAGTTAGGGAACAGTGACCACAACTCCTGAAGTTTCAAGGTAACAAGAGACAAGTCAAGTCAACTCAAGTCATTTTTTAATTGTCATTTTGACCATACACAGTAAAAACGAAACAACATTCCTCCAGGACCGTGGTGCTACATGAAACAACACAAAACTACACTAGATTAAGTGAGACAACACAAGGCTAAACCAGACTAAGTAAAACAACACAAAAGGTACACTAGACTACAGACCTACACAGGACTACATAAAGGGCACAAAACAGTGCAGGGCAGTACAATAAATAATAAACAAGACAATAGGCACGTAGAGGACAAATTACTATATAATAATAATGATGTAGGTGTCAGTGTAGACTCTGGGTATTAAGGAGTCTGATGGCCTGGGGGAAGAAACTGTTGCACAGTCTGGTCGTGAGAACCTAAATGCTTCGGTACCTTTTGCCAGATGGCAGGAGGGAGAAGAGTTTGTATGAGGGGTGCATGGGGTCCTTCACAATGCTGTTGGTTTTACGGGTACAACGTGTAGTGTAAATGTCTGTAATGGTGGGAAGAGAGACCCCGATGATCTTCTCAGCTAACCTCACTATCCGCTGCAGGGTCTTGCAATCCGAGATGGTGCAATTTCCAAACCAGGCAGTGATGCAGCTGCTCAGGATGCTCTTGATACAACCTCTGTAGAATGTGGTGAGGATGGGGGGTGGGAAATGGATTTTTCTCAGCCATCGCAGAAAGTAGAGACGCTGCTGGGCTTTCTTGGCTATGGAGCTGGTGTTGATGGACCAGGTGAGATTCTCCGCCAGGTGAACACCAAGAAATTTGGTGCCCTTAATGATCTCAATGGAGGAGCCGTCAATGTTCAGTGGAGAGTGGTCGCTCCGTGCTCTCCTGAGTCAACAATCATCTCTATTGTTTGGTTCACATTCAGAGACAGGTTGTTGGCTCTGCACCAGTCCGTTAGCCGCTGCACCTCCTCTCTGTATGCTGACTCATCGTTCTTGCTGCTGAGACCCACCATGGTGATTCGTGCTGTATATCGCTGCACAGTCGTGGGAAGCAGAGTGAACAGCAGTGGACTGAGCACACAGCCCTGGGGGGCCCCCATGCTCAGTGTGATGGTGTTGGAGATGCTGCTTCCAATCCGGACTGACTGAGGTCTCCCAGTCAGGAAGTCTAGGATCCAGTTGCAGAGGGAGGTGTTCAGGCCCAGCAGTTTCAGCTTTCCAGTCAGGTGCTGAGGAATGATTGTGTTGAATGCTGAACTGAAGTCTATGAACAGCATTCGAACGTAAGTGTCTTTTTTGTCCAGGTGGAGGGAGGTGGCGATGGCGTCATCTGTTGAGTGGTTGGGACAGTACGCGAACTGCAGGGGGTCCAGTGAGGGTGGCAGCAGGGCCTTGATGCGCCTCATGACGAGCCTCTCGAAACACTTCATGATGATGGATGTGAGTGCAATGGGATGATAGTCATCGAGGCAGGACACTGAAGACTTCTTCGGCACGGGGACGATGGGGGCAGCCTTGAAGCACATTGGACAACAGTGCTGCTCAGGGAGATGTTGAAGATGTCAGTGCGAACATCTGCCAGCTGGTCTGCACATTCTCTGAGCACTCTGCCAGGAATATTGCCTGGTCCAGCAGCCTTCTGTGGGTTGACCCTGCAGAGAGTTTTCCTCACATCAGCCATGGTAAGACACAGCACCTTGTGATTTGGAGGAGGAGTGGTCTTCCTCGCCACCATGTCATTTTCCGCCTCGAAACGAATGTAGAAGTTGTTCAATGCATCTGGGAGGGAGGCATCACCAGCACAGGCAGGTGATGTTGTCCTGTAGTTGGTGATGTCCTGAATGCCCTTCCAAGGATAAACATAGCCTAATTAGGGAGAGCCAGCGAAATTTTGCTTGGAGCAAGTCATGTCTTACTAACTTGATTGATTGTATTCAGAAGTACAGCTCTGAGATTCATCTTCTCCAAATAGAACACGAAAGTCATTCAGAGAGGAGCATCAAGCCCACTATCCCCGCACAAAAAAAGTGGCATCCCGATCATCAACACCCCAAACTCTTCCCCCCACATGAAATGCAACAAGAACACTGACCCCAAATCACCTCCCCTCACACAACAAAACAGAAAGAAATGGGCAAAAAACAAAGTATATAAAAACAATAAGACTGAAAGAGTCCACAGTCCATAAACGCAATAGTCCAATCCGTAACGCAGAACCACAATAAGTCTTCCTTCATCGATGAAAGAGAGAGACACCACGAGCACAGAGGTCTACTCGTCTGCCACAGCATGC
Organism: Mobula hypostoma; assembly: GCF_963921235.1. NCBI lineage: Eukaryota > Metazoa > Chordata > Chondrichthyes > Myliobatiformes > Myliobatidae > Mobula > Mobula hypostoma. The sequence continues at coordinate 17,055,846 of NC_086102.1, forward strand.
CGTGCAGTGATAGGCCGCTCAAAGACTCCTTCACAGCAGTGAACAAAGAGAAGGCAGTCGGCGCTGTACTCTCATTCACCTTCAGCATTTGCCTCAAATATTCCTCAACGGCTTCATCACCAATAATGGATGCGTCAATCGGCGAAATTGAGTCGAACATTGGCTCGCGCCGCATCTTGAAGTTTCTTCACCTGAAGACTGTCCGAGTATGCACTTGCTTCCTGAAATCTTCTTGAAGACAGCGAAGCGCTGGATCACTCAAACAATCTCCAGTCAGATCAGTTGCAAGTATGGGTGGAGAAATAGCAGATGGAGTTTAACCCGGCCAAAGATGAGGCGTTGCAGCTTGGTAGGTCAAATGTAAGGAGACAGTACACTGCTAAGGGCAAGATCCTTAACAGCGTACTGAGCAGATTGATTCTGGGGTCCAAGTTCATAGCTTCCTGTAAGTGGCTACACAGGTTGATAGGGTGCTTAAGGTGGCATATGGCGTGCTTGTCTTTATTGGTCAAGGCACTGAGTTCAAAAGTCGGGAAGTTATGTTACAGCTTTATAAAACTCTAGTTAGGCCATATCTGGAGTATTGCAGACAGTCCTCGTCACCCCACTATAGGAAGGATGTCGAAACTTTGGGGAGGGTGCAGAAGAAGTCTACTGTGATGCTGCCTGAATTAGAGGGCATATGCCATAATGAGAGTTTGGACAAAGTTGGGTTGTTTTCTCTGGACAAGTGGAGATCTGATAGAAGTTTATTAGATTGAGAGAGGCATAGATAGAGTAGACAATATCTTTTACCAAGGATTGAAATGTCTAACACCAGAGGGCATACATTTAAAAAGAGATGAAGTAATTTCAAAGGAGAAGTGAGGGGCAAGATTTTACACAAAGAGGGGGTGCCTGGGATAGAGGCAGAGGGATTTTTTTTTTTTACAAGATATTTAGATGGGCACGTGGATGTGAGGGAAATGGAAGGTAATGGACATTGTGTAGACAAAAGTGATTAGTTTAGTTGGCAATTTGATTGCTAATTTAATTGGTTCAATGCAATATTGTGAGCCTGAGGTCCTGTTCCTGTTCTGTACTGTTCTATGTTCTAACAGGCTTGAAAGTCAGAAGTACGAAAGTAATTTTCATACATTTTGTACTGAACACTTAGCAAATTTAGTGGAACTTGTTTAAGCTGTAGAGCATGTTCGGAGGAGCTCAATCCACACCATGCAGTCAGCTATACTCATGCTGTGCAAAAAGCATCTTTGAACAGGAATCGAGGCCCATGGATTGAATCGGAGGTCCAGAAATTGAGGCCCATTGACCGGAAGCCCTGAGACTGTGAATCTCTGCAAGTCTGCTGGGGCAGTCGAAGGCTCAATGCCTACATGCCCACACCGAATCCCGGTACACTGAAGGCTGGAGAATATGGACTGTTTCGGAGTTAGAGGACTGTGTATGGGTGTGGATAGGAGAAAGCAACATTTGCTTTTGTGACTTGTCGTATTCTGTTTTGTGCTCTGTATTGTTCAGCTAAGCTTTCTGGTTATGCTTTGCTGGTGCTGCAATATGTGCTGACATTTGCAAGCTGCCCCCAACATGCCCTTGAGTGTGATCATTGTTAATGCAATCCACATATATCACCGTATGCTTCTACATACACAAAGTAAATAAACTTGAATCATGTTAAGTTTTCCACAAATCATTTTAGATATCGCAAGGAAATACATCTCTATAAGAATAAATGAAAGGCCTAGACAGAGTGGTTGTGGAAAGGATATTTCCTATTGTAGCGTAGTCTAGGACCAGAGGGCACAGCCTCAGAATACGACATCCCTTTAGAACAGAGATGAGGAGGAATTTCTTTAACTAGAGAGTGGTGAAACTGCAATTCATTGCTAAGTCATTAGGTATATTTAAACACCACACATCAAAGTTGCTGGTGAACGCAGCAGGCCAGGCAGCATCTGTAGGAAGAGGTATATTTAAAGCGGAGTTCGATAGTTTCTTAATTAGTAAGGATGTCAAAGGCTACAGGGAGAAGGCAGGACAATGGAGTTTACAGGGACAACAAATCAGCAATGATGGAATGGCAGAGCAGACTTGATAGGCTGAATGGCCTAACTCTGCTCCTATATATTATAGTTGAAATGTCGATTTAGGACTGAATCCACTCTGTTAAAACTTAACTGGCATTTACAGGGAGAACAAATATTTGTAAAACATTTACCTCTTCAGGTCGACTGTGGTGACATTAAATATCACGCCCTTAAGCCAAAGGATCATAAAGAGCCGCTGGGAGAATGGGCAGTTTCCAATGCTTTCACCGTCTCCACCAGCCTATACAACACAACAAAAAAAAATGGGTCAGGAACTTTCCTTTCTGGAGATTTTCTGAGCGCCTGTCAACTGGGTAACTAACAGAAAAATTAAGGAGCCTACTGCAAATCAACATTCAATGCTTGATATTTTCACCAATCAGAAGCTGTTCGAGCAACACGTGTACAGTCAGAGGCTATTCTATTAGGCACACTTGTACACCTGCTCATTAATACAAATATCTAAGCAAGTTGTTTTTTTTTGGAGGGTCACTATAATGCACTGCCAGTAGAGCTGGTGTAGGCTGGTACAAAACAGGTATTCAAGAGGTGTTCTTCGATAGGCATATAAATGTGCAGAGAATGGATGAACAGAAGAGGTTAGTTTAGTTAGGAGTTTAATTATTAGTTTAATTAGTTCAGCGCAACATCGAAGGCTGAAGACCCTTTGCATATTCTATGCTCTATACTCCGTGGTCACTTTTCAAGAAAGGAAGAAGAGAGAAAACAGGGAATTACAGACCGGTTAGCCTGACGTCAGTGGTGGGAAAGATGCTGGAGTCAATTATAAAAGATGAAATTACGACACATTTGGACAGCAGTAACAGGATAGGTCCAAGTCTGCATGGATTTACGAAGGGGAAATCGTGCTTGACTAATCTTCTGGAATTTTTTGAGGATGTAACTATGAAAATGGACAAGGGAGAGCCAGTGGATGTAGTGTACCTTTGATAAAGTCCCACATAGGAGATTAGTGGGCAAAATTAGGGCACATGGTATTGGGGGCAGAGTACTGACATGGATTGAAAATTAGCGTCATTTGCAAGCTTGAGAAGTTGATCTTCTTCCCGCGCTGACATGGATGACGCATGCGTAATGACCTCGTGTGCGTTCAAGTTCAACAGTGGGCGTGGCAGGGAATGAGGAAAGGTGCAGCTGACTCATATCGCCAAATCATATTGTGTCCTCACGGCCCGGTGGTTGGGGACCACTGGTCTATATTGTGAAAAATAATTTTTAACGTTCATCCAATCATAAAATGGAGGCTTGCTGTTCTAGGAAAACCTTCATTAAAATGGAAAATGTTGCTTAGTGAATAAGTTGCTGGCGGTCCAGTCATTTCTGGAAATATTATTTCAGACAGAATTTCCAGTTAATTTTTGCACATTGTGTGATCCACGGGCACAAGGGGAGCAGACAAACTCCACACAGACAGCACCCGGGATCAGGATCAAACCCATGCCACTAAAGCTGTAACGCAGTTGCACTACCTGCAGCACCAATCCTTTTCGAGCAAATAGTTCAAGTCCAATTTATTGTCATTCAACCATACACACGCATGCTGCCAAACGAAACAACATTCCAAGGGGCACTCCCACCACTGTCTCTAAGGAGGTTGTATTCCCTCCGTTACCCCATGGGTTTCCTCCGCGTGCTCCTGTTTCCTCCCACATTCCAAAGACGTACCAGTTAGTTGGTTAACTGGACATTGTAAATTTTCCCATGATTAGGCCGGGATTAAGTGGCGGGGAGGGCGGGAATTGCTGGCAGCACAGCTCGGATGGCCTATTCTGTGCTGTATCACAATAAATAAATAATCACAGCACATATTCACACCACACCACACAAAGTAATATCACCATAAATAAATTGACAGATAATAAGGTGCATTTATAACGCAAGTTAAAAAGTAAACTGCATAAAGGTAGTCGCATTTTATACTTGATGAGACCTGGATAGTGACAGGGAGTTAAGTAGTCTTAATTAATTAGTATATTAACAATTATGATTAAATTACCAGTTTACCATTTAAAATCTGGTTTGTCAATGCTCTCCTGGGGAATAAAACCCGCAGCCTTTATTTGATTAGGTCTATTTATAACTGAAACAGTCGTTTAGTTGCAATGGCAGGGATTTCCAGTCAGCATATCCAGGATTTTTTTTTTAAAATGCATGATATTTGAGTTTCCTCTGCTTTAGAACTCTGTGAAGCTCACAAGCAATCCTTAAGATAAGTTGGCGTTCCTTGCAAAGAGAAGTCTCACAATAAAAAGATTAATTAAGACTTCAAATTAAAAGGAATCACAAGCACTACCAACAATGCAATTTGAGATCAAATGCAAGTGTCAATGACCAAGATAGCCCACGCTATCATCTCTGAAATAAAACAAGGCAAGACTGAGACACAAGAGGGTCTGCAGGTGCTGGGAAATCCTAAGCAACGCATACAAAAGGCTGCAGCAAGTCAGCAAGTCAGGCAGCATCCATACAGGGAAATGAGCAGCTGACATTTCAGGCTGAGACTTTTCATCAGGACTGAAAAGGGAAGAGGCAGAAGCCAGAATAAAAAGATGGGTGAGAGGGGAAGGAGTACAAGCTGGCAGGTGCCAGGCAAGGAGGAAAGTGGTGAGAAGGGAGTCCATCGTTGAACTGCTGTTCTAGCTAATCCTTATGCTTTCTCCAAAGTCGTCATCTTTAGCAACTAAAGCACTGAGCCAACTAGTCCTTCTGTAAGCATGTTATTCACTGGTAGACATTGCTAACGTTTGAACAGAGCATGACATTTAAAGTTCAAAAGTTCAAAGTAAATTTTATTTGCAGGGTACATATATGCCACTACATACAACCGTGAGGTTCATTTTCCTGCGGGCATACTCAGCAAATCTATGGAATAGTAACAAGATTCAATGCCAGATCAACCAGTGCTGAAGACAACAAACTGTGCAGATGCAAGTATAAATGAATAGCAACAAATAACTATAACATGAAATAACAAGAGGAAGAGTCCTTAAAGTGAGATCATAGCTTGTGGGAATATCTCAATAGATGAGTGTAGTTATCCCCTTTTGTTCAAGAGCTGATGGTTGAGAGTAGTAACTGTTCTTGAACCTACCCGAAACAAAATTCCATAAAATAGTTCACGTATATCAAAACAATTTTAAATTGCTTTTATTTATCAAGACTTACCTTGACAAACAATTCAATCTCTGGATAGGTGTAGTCAGCTGCCATCGAGTTAGATGCGGCCATGCTGTGGGAAAGCACAGCTAAATAAACCAAACAGGCTTATCAAACTGTAACTCTCAATCTCTTTTTGCTCGAGTAGTGATCAGCATCAAGCAAAACTCATTGCAACTTCCATCACCTTCATTCCCCCCTCAAATGAATATGGATATGCATGTGAATTTGTATTGCCAGTATATTTCAAGAGAGACACAGTTGCTGGGTGTACAGTGCAGCATTCAACGGACAAGACCTGAAGCAAACTTGCTAAAATATGCATGTGGGTGTCCAGCCCAATCGGCGGAGATGATGATGTCAATCGTTGGTCTTCAGCCAATCTGATACCAGAAAAAGGATGCAAATATAGATGGAGAGGGTTCAAAATCTGACGGAGGTTTAATTGCTTATTTCTCGCCATTGCAACAGCCTGAAGATGAACCCGAGAGCACACAGCCCACTGTCAGAGCTGGCCATGAGCTGCGTTTGGGACCACTGACGGGGGGAGGAAGCCAAGTCATCGGGTATCTTTAAAGTGGAGATGGATAGGCTCTTGTTTAGTAAGGGCATCAAATGTTATGGGGAAAAAAGGGGTTGAGAGGGATAATAAATCAGCCATGATGGAATGATGAGCAGGCTTGATGGGCTGAATGGCCTAATTCTGCTCCTATGTCTATGGTCTTATGTCTATGAGCCACGTCTGTAGTTGTGTATGGTATTGACCTCCTTATGTAAGGAAGGATGTGAAAACACTGAGAAAATTTACTAGATTAATACACGGAATAGCAGTTTGCTTTTGAGGAAGGGTTGGACAGGTAAGCCTTACATCCACCAGAACAGGGGCTCCCAACTTCTTTCATGCCATGGACCAATGCCATTAAGCAAGAGGTCCATGGGCCCCAGGTTGGGAACCCCTGCACTAGAGAACCAAGAGTCTGCAGATGCTGGAATCCGGACCAAAAAAAGACCAAATGGATAAATGGTCTCAACTTGAAACATTGACTGTCCAGTTTCCTCCACAGTGCCGCCAGACCTGAGATCAACTTCATTATCTATCACATCTACATTGAAACATACAGCGAAACGTGATGTTTGCATCAACGACCATCATAGCACGCTCACAACTTACTAATCCTAACCCCTTTGGAATGTGGTAGGAAACGGGAGCACCCGGAGGAAACCCACAGTCATGGGGAGAATGTACAAACTCCTTACAGACAGCAGAGGGACTGAACACCAAACTTACAGCTGGCACTGAAGAGTATTAAGCTAGCAAATACGCTATCGTGCCGCCCATTTCCATTTCCCTCTACAGGTCCTGCCTGACCTACTAAGTTCCTCCAGCAGTTTGTTCTTTTTCCCCTCCTTGCATCCACTGAAGTTTAGAAGGGTGCAAGAAAGACATCATCAAAAGGTGATACCTCAAAGAGACAACATCCGTCATTAAACTTGACACCTCCTCCCACCCCTCATCACCAGGATGTGTCCTCCTCATTGCTACCATCAAATTTCTCAACTGACAATGAACCAACCCTTGAAGGCTACGTCATTATTTTTGCTTTTTTTTTTGCATTCCTTAATTTAATGTTTTTATATGCATATACTTATTGCAATTTAGAATATTTTTATGTACTACACCGTACTGCTGCTGCAACAAAATTAAATTTCACGCCATATGTCAGTGATACTAAACCTGATTCGGAAGAGTCTTGACAGGACGAGTGTGGAGAGAATAACTCCTACTGTGAATCTGGAATAAGGGAACACTTGTTATAAGATAAGGAGTCACGCATCTATGACTGAGATATTGTAAAACCAACTCTTTCAAAGATTGAGAGCCTTTGGAACTCAAAAGACAGAGTAAGCAGATTCTTGGGATATTTTAAATACACAATTGAGAGGCAAGGAAGTGAAAGGTTACTGAGTGTAGCCAACAATGCAGAACTGAGGTTACAGTCTGATTAACCATAATCTTATTGATGACAAGCTCAAGAGGCTGAATGCTCTCCTCCTGCTGCTCCCAAGCCAGTATTTATATGTACCGCTCATTTTAAATCTATACTTCCTGGCTTTCGATCCCCAGTGTCAAAGGGAAAAGAAGCTATCTAGCTCCCATTATTTTATGCATGATTAAACAATTAGCATGCACTAACACCATGAAGTGAAGCATGGTATGAGTGTATGCTTTCTATTACTTAGTTAATTAACACATAGTTTATTAGGTACACCTGCTCGTTAATACAAATATCTAATCAGTTGAGATGCCAGTGCAGATGGCTTATGCAAGCCCAATTGCAACATTTAAGAAAAGTTTGGATAGGTGCATGGATGGGAGATGGGACAGCTATGGTCCAGGTGTAGGCGAATGGGACTGGGCAGCTTAAATGGCTTTACACAGACTGAATGGGCAGAAGGCCCTGTTCTGTGCCATACTTTTCTATGACTCTAATGAATCATGCAGCAGCAACTCAATAGACAATAGGTGCAGGAGTAGGTCATTCGGCCCTTTGAACCAGCACCGCCATTCACTGTGATCATAGCTGATCATCCACAATCAGTATCCAGTTCCTGCCTTATCCCCATAACCTTTGATTCCGCTATCTTTAAGAGCTCTATCCATCTCTTTCTTGTAAGTATTCACAGACTTGGCCTCCACAGCCTTCTGGGGCAGAGCATTCCATATATCCACCACTCTCTGGGTGAAAAAGTTTTTCCTCAACTCCGTTCCAAATGGCCTACCCCTTATTCTTAAACTGTGGCCTCTGGTTCTGGACTCACCCACCAGCGGGAACATGCTTCCTGCGTAAAAGCTTGTAGACATGGTCAAGAGGTTCAATTGTTGTTGAAACCAAACATCAGAATGGGAAAGAAATGTGATCTAAGTAACTTTGACCTTGGAATGATTTTTTTTGGTGCCAGATGGGGTGGTCTGAATATCTCAGAAACTACCAATCTCCTGGTATTTTCATGCAGAACAGCCTCTAGAGTTTATAGAGAATGGTGTGGAAAAAAAGCATCCGGTGACTGGCAGTTATGTGGGCAAAAACACCTTGTCAATGAGAGAGGTCAAAGGAGAATGGCCAGACTGGTTCAAGCTAACAGTAACTCAAGTAACCGTCAACAGTGGTGTGCAGAAGAGCATCTCTGAACACCCTACACATCGAAACTTGAAGTGGATGGGCTACAGCAGCAGAAGGCAATGGATATACAGTACTGCACAAAAGTCTCAGGCACTTGTAAAGAAAAAAAATCTGTAAAGCAAAGATGCTTTCAAAATAATGAAATAAGAAGTTTCTAAGTATCAAAAAATTATTATAAAGAGCAGTAAACATTAAAAAACTAAATCAAATTAATATTTCGTGTGACCAACGTTTGCCTTTAAAACTGCATCAATTGTCTTAGGTACACGGTCATGCAGTTTTATAAGAAAATCGGCTGGTAGAACTTGCCACAGTTCTTCTTCAGACTTTGGCTGAATTACTTGCTTGTGACTTTCCAGGTAATCCCAGACAGCTTCAATAATGTTGAGATCAGGGATCTGCGGAGGCTGTATCATCTAAAACTGTGTATGTGTGTGTACACACACACACACACACACACACACAGGTCATATTATAGGCCTAAGACTTTTGAACAATACTGCACACTCCATGGCCACTTTAATAGGTTCAGGAGGTACCTAATAAAGTGGCCACTGAGTGTATCTACAAGGCATTCTCTCACACAATGAAAAATGCAATTGGTTTGAAACAAAAAAATCCAAAGGTCAAACAAAACAATGAACAAACACAAGTTGTCAATATGATTTCCAACAACCAGGTTCAAAAATATTTCAATATGAATATATTCATGCTCTTTTCCTTCTGTGTAAGAAAATGTCTTTGAAGAACTTGTGATTTACTGCCAGCCTCATTTATCTCAATTAAAGTGCCTCATTCTGTATTTCTCTTTCATGCCTCCAAAACTAAATGTCTATCAAGCTCTCTTCCCACACACACACGATGAGAGCAATGATTGTTTCTGACTTTAAGCCTCACGGTGTAGGTTAAAAACATGAGAAACTGCTATTATATGCTTTGTATTCAGAAGTTTAACAGCCATGTTGTTAACATAACTAGCTGGTGAAATAATGATTTTCTGAATAATGCCCTTCTTCCACTTTTAACTGTTGGGTGTTTTTCTTTCTCAGAAAATTTTAGTAACTAGAATTGCGAAGTTTTTTTGTGGGAACAAGTTAAGCATAAAACAAAACATAAAAGTGAAGGAATATTTTCATCTTAGAATTAATGGAAGTCTTTTTGATTTCATTTCATCCTTCATCCTACAACAAATGTTCTGCATTGTAAAGTTTAATGTGCAGGCTTGAGTCACTGGTGAGGAAGACAAATGCGATGTTAACATTCATTTCGGCAAGACTAGAATTTAAAAGCAAGGATGTAATGCTGAGGCTTTATAAGGCACTGGTAAGGTCTCGTGGAGGTATTGTCAACAGTTTTTGGCCCCTAATAAGAAAGATGTGCTGACATTGGAGAGGGTTCTGAGGAGGTTCATGAGAATGATTCTGAGGAGGTTCATGAGAATGATTCTGGGAATGAAAGGGTTACCGTATGAACAGTAATTGATGGCTCTGGGCCTGTACTCACTGGAATTCAGAAGAATGGGGGGGGGGTGGATTTCATAGAAACCTATTAAATGTTGAAATCTCTTGATAAATGTAGATGTTTCCTATGGTGGGGGAGTCTATGACCAGAGGGGCATCAATTTAGAACTGAGATGAGGAGGAATTTCTTTATCCTGAGAGTGGTGAATCTAGGAAATTCATTGTCACAGACAGCTATGGAGGCTAAGTCACTGAATATATTTAAGGCAAAGGTGGATAGATTCTTGATTAGTAAGGGCATGAAGGGTTATGGGGAGAAGGCAACAGACTGGGGCTGAGAGAAATGGATCAGCCCAAGGTGCTTCAAGGAAGTAGGCAAGCTTTTGGACCAGTGAGCAGGAGAGAAAGATGCCAACAGAATTCAATCTCCAAATGTACTATGGAGGTGCAACACAACAAATGGGAGAAGAGGGGGTGCACTACCAGACACAGATGAGGCTGCACCTGGAATATCTTACAGTTTTGGTTACCCTGGTGCAGAAAAAATGTCATTAAGCTGGAAAGAGTTCAAGGAAGGTTTACGAGAAAGTTGCCAGGACACAAGGGCCTGAATTACAAGGCAGGTTGACAGGCTAGAAATGTATTCATTGGACTGTAGGAAGCCAAGGGGTGATCTTATAGAGATGTATTAAATGAAAGGCATCGATAGGGAGAATGCACACAGTCTTACGGGAATCAAGAGCTAGAGGGCATAGGTTTAGGGTGAGAGGGGAAAGATTTCAAAATGGACCTGAGGGACATGCTCTTCACACATCGGGTAGTATGTATATAGAACGATCTGCCACAGGAAATGGTTAAGACAGGTACAATAACAGCATTTTAAAGACAATTCAGGTAGATGGACAGAAGAGGTTAAGAGGAACAGAAGCCAAATGCAGACTGGAACAGGCTCAGTTCGAAAACTTTTCTCAGCAGGGAGAGGTTCAGCCTGGGGGCCTGTTTCCCTGCTGTATCACTCCATGGAGGACTGTGGAGCAGCAGCTGAAGTGTACTTCCATTTATCCTTACAGGTGGCAGGACCAGGAGATAAAGCAATTAAAAAGGAACATGGATACTTGACTTATTAGCTACAGTAGCAAATTTAAGAATGGCGGGATTATGCAACGTTAGTTAGGCTGTAGCTTCAACACCGCTTACTGCTCTGCTCTGCACATCAGAGGAAAGACGTGACGAAATTGGACAGAATACAGGACTGGAAACCCTGTAGCTATGAATTTCCGGCATCTGCAAAAGCTCCTGTTTTTAGGTATCATCAGATGATTATTCACGAATTGCTCCCTCAGAACCCCAAGATGTCAAAATGCTGCCCTGTCCTTTCCTAGGCATAAACCTAAAAAGCTATTTAACTCTAAATTCTTGTCTGTACCAGTCAATTATTTTACTCCATTACCCCTGAGGGTTACACTAACATTAGTACCCAAGAAGAATAACGTGAGCTGCCTTAATGACTATCTCCCAGTAGCACTCACATCTACAGTGATGAAATGCTTTGAGAGGTTGGTCATGACTAGACTGAACTCCTGCCTCAGCAAGGACCTGGACCCATTGCAATTTGCCTATCGCTACAATAGGTCAATGGTAGACGCAATCTCAATGGCTTTTCATATGGCCTTAGTCCACCTGGACAATATAAATGCCTCTGTCAGGATACTGTTCATCAACTGTAGCTCAGCATTTAATACCATCATTCCCACAACCTGATTGATAAGTTACAGAACCTGGGCCTCAGTACCTCCCACTGCAATTGGATTCTTGACTTCCTAACTGGAAGACCGTAATCTGTGCAGATTGGTGATAACATATACTCCTCACTGACAATCAACACTGGCGCACTTCAGGGGTGTGTGTTTAGCCCACTGCTCTACTCTCTCTATACCCATGACTGTGTGGCTAGGCATATCTCGAATATCATCTATAAATTTGCTGACGATACAACCATTGTTGGTAGAATCTCAGATGGTGACGAGAGGGAGTATAGGAGTGAGATATGCCAACTAGTGGAGTGGTGTCACAGCAACAACCTGGCACTCAACGTCAGTAAGACGAAAGAGCTGATTGTGGACTTCAGGAAGGGTAAGACGAAGGAACACATACCAATCCTCATAGAGGGATCAAAAGTGGAGAGCGTGACCAGTTTCAAGTTCCTGGGTGTCAAGATCTCTGAGGACCTAACCTGGTCCCAACATATCGATGCAGTTATAAAGGAGGCAAGACAGCAACAAAACTTCATTAGGAGTTTTAAGAAATTTGGTATGTCAACAAAAACATCAAAAAACCTCTATAGATGTACCATGGAGAACATTCTGACAAGCTGCATCACTGTCTGGATTGGGGGGGAGGGGAGCTACTGAACAGGATCAAAAGAAGCTGCAGAGGGTCGTAAATTTAGTCAGCTCCATCTTGGGTACTAGCCTACAAAGTACCCAGGACATCTTCAGGGAGCGGTGTCTCAGAAAGGCAGCGCCAATATTAAGGACCCCCAGCACCCACAGCATGCCCTTTTCTCACTGTTACCATCAGGTAGGAAGTACAGAAGCCTGAAGGCACACACTCAGCGATTCAGGAACAGCTTCTTCCCTTTTGCCATCTGATTCCCCTGAATGGACATTGAACCCATGAACATTACCTCACTATTTTAATATATATATTATTTCTGTTCTTTGCATGATTTTTAATCTATTTAGGGCACATGGTATTGGGGGCAGAGTACTGACATGGATTGAAAATTGGCTGGCTGACAGAAAACAAAGAGTAGCGATTAACGGGTCCCTCTCAGAATGGCAGGCGGTGACCAGTGCAGTACTGCAGGGTTCAGTGCTGGAACCACAGCTGTTTACAATATATATTAATGATTTAGAAGAGGAAATTAAAAGTAACATTAGCAAATTTGCCGATGACACAAAGCTGGGTGGCAGTGTGAAATGTGAGGAGGATGTTATGAGAATGCAGGGTGACTTGGACAGGCTGGGTGAGTGGGCAGATGCATGGCAGATGCAGTTTAATGTGGATAAATGTGAGGTTATCCACTTTGGTGGTCAGAACGGGAAGGCAGATTATTATCTAAATGAAGTCAAGTTAGGAAAAGGGGAAGTACAATGAGATCTAGGTGTTCTTGTACATCAGTCACTGAAAGCAAGCATGCAAGTACAGCAGGCAGTGAAGAAAGCTATTGGCATGCTGGCCTTCATAACAAGGGGAATTGAGTATAAGAGCAAAGAGGTCCTTCTGCAGCTGTACAGGGCCCTGGTGAGACCACACCTGGAGTACTGTGTGCAGTTTTGGTCTCCAAATTTGAGGAAGGATATTCTTGCTATTGATGGAGTGCAGCGTAGGTTCACGAGGTTAATTCCCGGGATGGTGGGACTGTCATATTTCGAAAGATTGGAGCGACTGGGCTTGTATACTCTGGAATTTAGAAGGCTGAGAGGGGATCTTATTGAAACATATCGGATTATTAAGGGATTGGACACACTGGAGGCAGGAAGCATGTTCCCGCTGATGGGTGAGTCCAGAACCAGAGGCCACAGTTTTAGAATGAGGGGTAGGCAATTTAGAACGAAGTTGAGGAAAAACTTTTTCACCCAGAGAGTGGTGGATATATGGAATGCTCTCCCCCAGAAGGCTGTGGAGGCCAAGTCTCTGGATGCTTTCAAAAAAGAGATGGATAGAGCTCTTAAAGATAGCGGAATCAAAGGTTATGGGGATAAGGCAGGAACTGGATACTGATTGTGGATGATCAGCCATGATCACAGTGAATGGCGGTGCTGGCTCGAAGGGCCGAATGGCCTACTCCTGCACCTTTTGTCTATTCAATATACGTATACTGTAATTGATTTACTTATATATTTTTCTTCTATATTATGTATTGCATTGGACTGCTGCTGCTAAGTTAACAAATTTCATGACACGCCGGTGATAATAAACCTGATTCTGATTAGATTTAGTTTAGACGCAAACAACAGTTAGTTCTGACGAAGGGTCTCGGCCTGAAACGTCGACTGCACCTCTTCCTATAGATGCTGCTTGGCCTGCTGCGTTCACCAGCAACTTTGATGTATGTTGCTAGATTTAGTTTAGCACAACTTTGCCACCACTATCGCAAGTGCATCACAGTACCACGGCATAATGAAGGAGAGGCGACACAGGATCCTGAGGTCCCAACACCACAGGTTCAGGATCAGTTATTACCTTCAGCCATCAGGCTCCTGAACCACTGTGGATACCTTCACTCACCTCAACAGCAAACTGGTTCCATAACCTATGGATTCATTTTCAAGGTCTCTACAACTCTTGTTCACAATATTATTTATGGCTTATTTATTATTATTATTTGTTTCTTTGTATTTGCACAACTTGTCTTCTCTTGCACATTGGTTGTTTGTCAGTCTTTGTGTATAGTTTTTCATCGATTCTACTGTGTTTCTACTGTGTGGAATGCCTGTAAGAAAATGAACCTCACTGTTGTATATGGTCACATAAATGTACTTCGATAATAAATTTACTTTGAACTATTGGTCAAGTTACTGAACAAGCAGCAACCTTATTTGGGTCCTTCCTAGTTTGCATTTCTAGAAAGTTAGACCGGTCATCTTGACTTTGGGGTTTCTAGCTTTTAATGGGAAACTTTTAGCCCTCGGGTGAAGTGTCCTGTGTAAAACACAGGGGGATCTGCCACATCGCACAGTCCTCACACTTACAAATGAACTACTGTCACCAGTGCATTGAACCCACCCTGGCATGTCATCATAATTCGCACTCTGTAAGCATTACATTATTCCAAAGGAAAAGCAAGCATCGTGCTGCTTCAGGAACAAAGAAAGGTTCATGTTGTACACGACAGAACAATGATGGAGCACCCAGAACAAACAAGCTGCAACAGGACTGCAGCTCACTCAAGCCTGAACATCCTGTGGGTTATGTAGTCCAAGGAGCCAAAATGTTAAATGTCACACAAATCATCTTAGTTGCGCTACACATACAGTATATGAATTCAAATGCAAATAGACATTATAATGCTGTAGATATTATTCTTGCCAGCATCTCTAGGTCATACAAATTCAAAGTAAAATTTATTATCAGAGTACATACATCAATTCAAGTCACTTTTTATCGTCATTTCGACCATAACTGCTGGTACAGTACACAGTAAAAACAAGACGTTTTTCTGGACCATGGTGCTACATGAACAATACAAAAACTACACTGAACTACGTAAAAAAAAACACAAAAACTACACTGAACTATGTAAAAAACAACACAAAACTACACTAGACTACAGACCTACCCAGGACTGCATAAAGAGCACAAAACAGTGCAGGCATTACAATAAATAATAAACAAGACAAAAGGCACAGTAGAGGGCAGTAGGTTTATAATTATAAATAAATAGAGGTGTCAGTCCAGGCTCCGGGTATTGAGGAGTCTGATGACTTTGGGGAAGAAACTGTTACATAGTCTGGTCATGACAACCCGAATACTTCGGTGCCTTTTGCCAGATGGCAGGAGGGAGAAGAGTTTGTATGAGGGGTGCGTGGGGTCCTTCATAATGCTGTTTGCTTTACGGATGTAGCGTGTGGTGTAAATGTCTGTAATGGCGTGAAGAGAGACCCCGGTGATCTTCTCAGCTGACCTCACTATCCGCTGCAGGGTCTTGCAATCCGAGACGGTGCAATTTCTGAACCAGGTAGTGATGCAGCTGCTCAGGATGCTCTCAATACAACCTCTGTAGAATGTGGTGAGGATGCGGGGTGGGAGATGTCACCACATACAACTCTGATTCTTTTTCTGTAGGCATACTTCGCAAATCTATAAAACAGTAACTGTAAACATATAATAGAGTCTTTAAATAAGTGTAGTTATCCCCTTTTGTTCAAGAGCCTGATGGCTGAGGGGTAGTAACTGTTCTTGAACCTAGTGAGGCACCTGTACCTTCTACCTGATGGCAACAGCAAGAAAAGAGCATGGCCTGGGTGGTGAGGATCTTTGATGATGGATGCTCTTTTTCTACAGCAACGTTTCATGTAGAGGTGCACAATCGTTGGGAGGGCTTTATCCCTTCATAGGATTATTTGCTCAAAGGTATTGGTGTTCCCATACCAAGCCATAATGCAGCCTGTCAGCACACTTCCCACCACACATCAATAGAAGTTTGACAAAGTTTTCGATGACATGTCAAACCTCTGCAGACTCCTGAGGAAGTCGAGGCGCTGTTGTGCTTTCTTGGCAATTATATTTAGAGGATGGGTTCGAGACAGGTCCTCTGAGATAGCGACACCCAGGAATTTAAAATTACTGACTCACTCCGCCTCTGAACCGCCAATGAGTATTGTCATGAACCTCTGGTTTTCCTCTCCTGAAGTCCACAATCAGTTTCTTGGTCTTATTGACTTTGGGGGTTGAGAGGTATTATACCACTCAGCCAAGTTTTCAATCTCCCTGCTCTATGCTGATTCAGTCATACATGATTGACAAGCAGATTTGATTACAATGTCATAGACATACAGCACAGAAACAGGCCCTTAGAGCAAACAAGTCCATGCTGACCATTAACTACCTATTTACACTAATCCTACATGAATGCCATTCTTTAAATGTTCTTCTGCTATTGCCATCTTCTAATCTTGTTTGTTGTTCCTTTCCATACCTTATGGCACATCGGGTGGCAACCTTGTCATTTCTTCAGCATTTGCTGGGTTTTTTTTATGAGGCCGTGTGGCGAGCACAACGCTCAAACCTCTACAGGTGGAAGGAGCAGCCGAATTCTAACACAGGACCACTCGCCTCCAAGTCTAGTGCCACTATACCACAGGCTGGCTAATCCTCACATAGATTAAAAAAGCTACTTAATTTTCATTCCTTGTCCATACTAGAGTCAATTATCTTACTCCACATACACTGAGGAGCAACACATTAACATCATTAGTCCATTATATGCCATGCCATGTCATATGATGCGGGTGATCATGGTCTTTCAGTGACCATGATTGTTCTTGGCAAATTTTTCCTCAGAAGTGGTTTGCCATTGCCTTCTCCTGGGCAATGTCTGTACAAGATGGGTGACCCCAGTCATTACGATACTCTTCAGAGACTGTCTGCCTGGCATCAGTGGTCGCATCGCCAGGACTTGTGATATGCACCAGCTGCTCATACGACCATCCACCAGCTGTTCATCCACATGCCCCTGATGGGGGGGAGGTGGCAAATGGGTGCTACACCTTCCCCAAGGCCCCAAGGGTGACCTGCAGGCTAGCAAAGGGAAGGAGCGCCTTACACCCCCATTTGGTAGAGACGCATCTCCACCCTGCCAGCTAAATTAACATAAACTTAGATTAACATAAACTAAACGTAAAACTTCCGATAGATTCTACCACTCATCTACTCAATAGGGGAAGTTCACAGTGACTGATTAACCTACCCATCCACACATATTTACATTATGGAGGAAACTGGAGCGCCCGGAGGAAAGCTGTACACTAAATCCACATAAAGAACATAAGGTCAGGATTAAACCCGGGCCTCTGGTGCTGTTAGACGGCGATTCCACCAGCTGCAAAAATTAGTACGCTTCTGGTGGACCAAGCGAATGCCCTCCCAATCGTAACTGACTTCAGCTTGGTGTACCTCCCAAGAACTCTCCATAGAGGCCGAATGGCTTCCCACTATCTTTTGTAAACTATTAAAGTAGGAACATGGGGCAAACCCCAGGCAAATGATTGGAACTACAATACTGTGCAAGAGTCTTAGACACACCATACATAGCTAGGGTGCCCAAGACTTTTGCAGAGTACTGTAGTAAATTTATATATTGCACTGTACTGCTGCCACAAAAAAAAACACACATTTCGTGACATGTGTGAATGATGATAGTCCTGATTCTGATATGGGTCTTTATTGTGGACCGAGAGAGGGAAGTAGGCAGGGAGAGGAGAATCATGGTTGGGGAAAAAGGGGAAGGGAGAGGGGAGGGTGCAGAAAGCACAAGAAAGACATTTTGTAATGATCAATAAACCAATTGTCTGGAATCAAATTACCTTGCCTGGTGTCTCAGTGGGACAGGTGGCACTTGCACTATCCCAGTCGCCAACTCTCCTTCTCTGCCACCTGTCCCACTCCTCCCCGGTGGTGCTCCACTCTCACCATTCCCAACACCCTTTGCTCCCACCACATTTACAAGCTCACTCTGCTAGCTGTATATATGTGCCTTAGTCTTTTACACAGGACTGCATCTCATTGTCGTTCTTGCACAAGGGCCCTCTGATCATAGAGAAGGCAAAGGATACTCAGGATTGCTGCCAGTGCTACGTGACAGAGATGGTAAGAATTGGAGGAGATGGCAGTTGAATGCGTGGCTGAGGAGTTGGTGCAGGGAGCAGGGTTTTAGATTTTTGGATCATTGGGATCTCTTCTGGGGAGGGTGGGACCTGTACAGATTGGATGGGTTGCACCTGAACTCGAGGGGGAGCAATATCCTTGCAGGTAGGTTTGCTAGCATGGTTCGGGAGGGTTTAAACTAATTTGCGAGGGGGATGGGACCCAGAGCGATAGAGCAGTGAAAGAAGTACATGGAGTAAAGCCAGATCTAACATACAGAGAGGCTTTGAGGAAAGAGAAGCAGAATAAACGGTGTAAAGACAGTAAGGTAGAAGGGCTGAAATGTGTGTACCTCAACGCAAGAAGCATCAGGAACAAAGGTGATGAACTGAGAGCTTGGATACATACATGGAATTATGATGTAGTGGCCATTACAGAGACTTGGCTGACACCAGGGCAGGAATGGATTCTCAATATTCCTGGATTTCAGTGCTTTAAAAGGGATAGAGAGGGTGGAAAAAGGGGAGGAGGGGTGGCATTACTGGTCAGGGATACTATTACAGCTACAGAAAGGGTGGGTAATGTAGCAGGATCCTCTTTTGAGTCAATATGGGTGGAAGTCAGGAACAGGAAGGGAGCAGTTACTCTACTGGGGGTATTCTATAGGCCCCCTGGTAGCAGCAGAGATACAGAGGAGCAAATTGGGAGGCAGATTTTGGAAAGGTGCAAAAATAACAGGGTTGTTATCATGGGGGACTTTAACTTCCCTAATATTGATTGGCACCTGATTAGTTCCAAGGGTTTAGATGGGGCAGAATTTGTTAAGTGTGTCCAGGATGGATTCCTGTCACAGTATGTGGACAGGCTGACCAGGGGAAATGCCATATCAGATCTAGTACTAGGTAATGAACCGGGTCAGGTCACAGATCTCTCAGTGGGTGAGCATCTGGGGGACAGTGACCACCGCTCCCTGGCCTTTATAATTATCATGGAAAAGGATAGAATCAAAGAGGACAGGAAAATTTTTAATTGGGGAAAGGCAAATTATGAGGCTATAAGGTTAGAACCTGCGGGTGTAAATTGGGATGATGTTTTTGCAGGGAAATGTACTATGGACATATGGTCGATGTTTAGAGATCTCTTGCGGGATGCAAGGGATAAATTTGTCCCGGTGAGGAAGATAAAGAATGGTAGGGTGAAGGAACCATGGGTGACAAGTGAGGTGGAAAATCTAGTCAGGAGGAAGAAGGCAGCATACATGAGGTTTAGGAAGCAAGGATCAGATGGGTCTATTGAGGAATATAGGGAAGCAAGAAAGCTTAAGAAGGGGCTGAGAAGAGCAAGAAGGGGGCATGAGAAGGCCTTGGCGAGTAGGGTAAAGGAAAACCCCAAGGCATTCTTCAATTACGTGAAGAAAAAAAAGGATGACAGGAGTGAAGGTAGGACCGATTAGAGATAAAGGTGGGAAGATGTGCCTGGAGGCTGTGGAAGTGAGCAAGGTCCTCAATGAATACTTCTCTTCGGTATTCACCAATGAGAGAGAACGATGATGGTGAGGACAAAATGAGTGAGGTTGATGTTCTGGAGCATGTTGATATTAAGGGAGAGGAGGTGTTGGAGTTGTTAAAATACATTAGGACAGATAAGTCCCCAGGGCCTGACGGAATATTCCCTAGGCTGCTCCACGAGGCGAGAGAAAAGATTGCTGAGCCTCTGGCTAGGATCTTTATGTCCTCGTTGTCCACGGGAATGGTACCGGAGGATTGGAGGGAGGCGAATGTTGTTCCCTTGTTCAAAAAAGGTAGTAGGGATAGTCCGGGTAATTATAGACCAGTGAGCCTTACGTCTGTGGTGGGAAAGCTGTTGGAAAAGACTCTTAGAGATGGGATCTCTGGGCATTTAGAGATTATGGTCTGATCAGGGACAGTCAGCATGGCTTTGTGAAGGGCAGATCGTGTCTAACAGTCCTGATAGAGTTCTTTGAGGAGGTGACCAGGCATAAGGATGAGGGTAGTGCTGTGGATGTGATCTACGTGGATTTTAGTAAGGCATTTGACAAGGTTCCACATGGTAGGCTTATTCAGAAAGTCATAAGGCATGGGATCCAGGAAAGTTTGGCCAGGTGGATTCAGAATTGGCTTGCCTGCAGAAGGCAGAGGGTTGTGGTGGAGGGAGTATATTCGGATTGGAGGGTTGTAACTAGTGGTGTCCCACAAGGATCTGTTCTGGGACCTCTACTTTTTGTGATTTTTATTAACAACCTGGATGTGGGGGCAGAAGTGTGGGTTGGCAAGTTTGCAGACGATACAAAGGTTGGTGGTGTTGTAGAAAGTGTAGAGGATTGTCAAAGTTTGCAGAGAGACATTGATAGGATGCAGAAGTGGGCTGAGAAGTGGCAGATGGAGTTCAACCCGGAGAAGTGTGAGGTGGTAAACTTTGGAAGAACAAACTCCAAGGCAGAGTACAAAGTAAATGGCAGGATACTTGGTAGTGTGGAGGAGCAGAGGGATCTCGGGGTACATGTCCACAGATCCCTGAAAGTTGCCTCACAGGTGGATAGGGTAGTTAAGAAAGCTTATGGGGTGTTAGCTTTCATAAGTCGAGGGACAGAGTTTAATAATCGCGATGTAATGATGCAACTCTATAACACTCTGGTTAGGCCACACTTGGAGTATTGTGTCCAGTTCTGGTCACCTCACTATAGGAAGGATGTGGAAGCATTGGAAAGGGTACAGAGGAGATTTACCAGGATGCTGCATGGTTTAGAAAGTATGCATTATGATCAGAGATTAAGGGAGCTAGGGCTTTACTCTTTGGAGAGAAGGAGGATGAGAGGAGACATGATAGAGGTGTACAAGATAATAAGAGGAATAGATAGAGTGGATAGCCAGCGCCTCTTCCCCAGGGCACCACTGCTCAATACAAGAGGGCATGGCTTGAAGGTAAGGGGTGGGAAGTTCAAGGGGGATATTAGAGGAAGGTTTTTTACTCAGAGAGTGGTTGGTGCGTGGAATGCACTGCCTGAGTCAGTGGTGGAGGCAGATACACTAGTGAAGTTTAAGAGACTACTAGACAGGTATATGGAGGAATCTAAGGTGGGGGCTTATATGGGAGGCAGGGTTTGAGGGTCGGCACAACATTGTGGGCTGAAGGGCCTGTACTATGTTCTATGTACTAAAATAATTGAAGGTGTATTTATTTAATGATTAGATTTTTTTTTTAAATGGGTTCCTGTCCTGAAAGTATAGTCAAGAAATTTACTATTAAATCACATTTCTGTAGAATATCCAAAATCAGTTTTGGTTCAGAATGCTGCTGTTGTTGTTTGCTTCAAATGTTTGCAAGAATTATATGTATTTTTTCTTTCTCTTTCGCATCAAGTAGTCTTTTATTTTTATTCTTTCTTTTCTTTAAATTGTGTTCTTTCGGGTTTCTTGCCTTGTGGCTACCTGTCAGCAAGCAAATCTAAAGGTTGCACAATTTATACGTTCTTTGATAATAAACGTATTTGAATCTTGAATCATTCCTGCTCATGATTTGGGATCCGATGGGTAGACATGCCCATTACATATATTAAGAAATTCCCTGGATATATTGGTCAATTTACAATTACGTCTGTTTAGAGGGGCTAACAGGCAATGTAGGTGGGATTAGCATCAAACACAAATAAAACAAATTTATCAAGAAACATATTTTATCAAAGCTGAGATTTATTCCTCAACTCTGAACCTCTCAAAGTCAACTGAAAACACAGCAGGCTCCATCCCAAGTGCAAATGTTATGTTTGTTGGTCAATTATGGATATTAGGGATGAGATTACGGTGTACCTGGAGGCTCATGTCAAGATAGGCCAAAGCCAAAATGGTTTCCTGAAAGGAAAATCCTGCCTGACTAACCTACAGAAAATTTTTGAGGAATTTACAAGCAGGGTAGACAAAGGAGATGCAGTAGATGTGGTGTACTTGGACTTTCGTAAAGCCTTTGACAAGGTGCCACACACGAGGCTGCTTAGTAAGATGAGAGCCCATGGAATTACAGGGAAGTTACTAGCATGGGTGGAGCATTGGCTGATTGGCAGAAAAGAGAGTGGGAATAAAGGGATCCTATTCTGGCTGGCTGCCGGTTACCAGTGGAGTTCCACAGGGGTCGATGTTGGGACCGCTGCTTTTTACAATGTATGTCAATGATTTGGATTACAGTATTAATGGATGTGTGGCTAAATTTGCCGGTGATACAAAGATAGGTGGAGGAGTGGGTAATGTTGAGGAAACAGACAGCCTGCAGAGAGACTTAGATAGTTTAGGGGAAGGGACAAAGAAGTGGCAAATGAAATACAAGGTTGGAAAGGCTCTATAAGGCACTCGTGAGACCATACTTGGAGTATTGTGTGCAGTTTTGGGCTCCTTATCTTAGAAACGATACACTGACATTGGAGAGGGTTCAGAGAAGGTTCACGAGAATGATTCCAGGAATGAAAGGGTTACTGTATGAGGAATGTCTGGCAGCTCTTGGGCGGTACTCCCTGGCGTTCAGGAGAATGAGGGGGGATTTCATAGAAACATTCTGAATGTTAAAAGGCCTGAACACATTAGATATGGCAAAGTTATTTCCCATGGTCGAGGAGTCTAGGACATGAGGGCACAATTTCAGGATTGAAGGACGTCCATTTAGAACAGAGAGGCTGAAAAAATTACTTTAGTTAGAGGGTGGTAAATCTGTGGAATTTGTTGCCACAAGCGGCTGCAGAGGTCAAGTCATTGGGTGTATTTAAGGTAGAGATAGATAGGTTCTTGATTAGCCAGGGCATCAAAGGGTATGGGGAGAAGGCAGGGGAGTGGGGATGACTGAAAGAATTGGATCAGTAACTCAAATAATGAGTACAGCAGTGTTGTGCAGAAGGAGCATCTCTGAATGTACAACACATCGAATCTCGATTAGGATGGGCTACAGCAGCAGAAGACAACGTGGTCCTATGGCCATGTTATTAGGTACACTCCTCTACGTAATATAGTGGCCCCTGAGTGTATATCGCATTATAGGATTGGGGACAAACAACAACTAGATGATATCCCTAACCTTCATATCCCACTCTGGGACTGGGCAGTAAATGGTTCAGCATGGGCTAGATGAGCTGAAGGACCCAGACCCGTTTCTGTGCAGTAATTCTCCATGACTGAAGAACATCCAATGTTTCATTTAGAAGCTCCCTCATCTCTAAGACCCAATATGGAGCTTAGCTTGATTACAATTCTCCCGTGTACATTGAAATGAGTGTTCAGTTACTGATACACTGCTTCTAAATAGCATTGAGGGATCTTTAGCAAACAAAGACAAGGTTTCGATGAGTAATTTGTACCAAGTGAGATATACGGGTCAGTGTTCTACACATTTCCTATTGAGAAAGGAACTCATAACCGATTCACTTCAGTGAGGTTG
Organism: Mobula hypostoma; assembly: GCF_963921235.1. NCBI lineage: Eukaryota > Metazoa > Chordata > Chondrichthyes > Myliobatiformes > Myliobatidae > Mobula > Mobula hypostoma. The sequence goes on from NC_086102.1 coordinate 17,079,558, forward strand.
CAAGGAAAACCCCCATACATTAATAAATAGTGACACTGAATTACAGAATTAGATACTTCCTGTCTTCTGGTGCACAGACACATAAACTCTCAAGAATGCAGCCCCAGTGAGATTGTGACCCTTTCAGCAAAGTGTCACTGTGCCAACACCTAACCCTGGATATTTGACTCAGGAGAATGTTATACAATTTTTTTTTAAAAACACAAGAGATTCTGGAAATCCAGAGCAAGACACACAAAATGCTGGAGGAACTCAGCAGGTCAGGCAGCATGTATAGAGAGGAATAAACAGTTGATGTCTCGGGATGAGATCCTTCATCAGGACTGGAAAGGAAGGGGGCAAAGTTCAGAATAAGAAAGTAAGAATAGGGGGAGGAATACAAACTGGTTGTGATTGATGAGACCCAGTCCAGGGGTAATTGGGTGGTGGGTGGGAAAGGGGGAATGAAATGAGAAGCTGGGAAGTGATAGTTCGAAGAGGTAAAGACCACAAAACATAGGAACAGAATTAGGCCATTTGGCCATCAAGTCTGCTCCGCCATTTCATCATGGCTGATCCATATTTTCTCTCAGCTCCAATCTCCAGCCTTCCACACCCCCACGCCGGTATCCATTCATGCCCTGACCAATCAAGAATCTATTAACCTCTGCCTTAAATATACCATCAAGATTTGACCTCCACAGCTGCCTGTGGAAATGAATTCTCAGATTCATCACTCACTGGCTAAAGAATTCCTCCTCATCTCCGTTCTAAAAGGACACTTCTCTATTCTGAGGCTGTGTCCTCTGGTCTTAGACACTCCCACCGTAGGAAATGTCCTCTCCACATCCCCTTTATCAAGGCCTTTCACCATTCGATAGGTTTCAAAGAGATTACACTTCATTCTTCTGAATTCCAGTGAGTACAAGGCCAGAGCTATCAAACGCTCAAGTCGTTCAAAACTGGAATCATTTTCGTGAACTTCCTTTGAATCCTCTCCTGTTTCAGCACATCCTAAGTAAAAGGGCCCAAAACTGCTCATAACACTCCAAGTGAGGACTCACCAGTGTTCTATAAAGTCTCAACATTACATTCTTGTTTTTACATTCTGGTCCTCTTGCAGCGAATGCTAAATTCACCTTTGCCTTCCTCACCACGGACTCAACCTGCAAATTATCCGTTATGGAATCCTGCACAAGGATTCCCAAGTCCCTTTGCGCATCAGTTTTTTGTACTTTCTCTCCATTTAAAAAAGTCAACCTTTTCATTCTCCTATCAACGTGCATGATCATACACTTCCCAACACTGTACTCCATCTGTAACGCGCTGTAAGGTTTCACTGCCAATGTAATGGTTTCTCTGTAGCAGCAATGTTTGGGTTACGGCTGGAGTTAACTGGGTTTGGAATGTGGGGAGGGCCCATCCAATGAGAGAAATGTTGTTTCTTATGAGTCTGGAAGAGAGATTTTCGCGGGCTTTTAGTCGGCGAGAGGAGAAGAAGGAAGACGCGTGTGGAGAGAGCTGGGAGATCACTGGACGGAGTGGACCAGGAGCAAGGGTCCGAAGGTCGGCGACGCTCGGAGGAGGTCGATGGTTGATGAATGGCCATATTTGTGAGCTCCAACGTGCACTTTTGACTTTTCTCTTAAAATGGGCCTTTTTTCTTTTAATTTTCTTTACTAACCCGATATTCAGATTAAGATTTATAAAGTTCAATCAGTTAATTGCATATGGTGTACTGCCTGATATTTTGCGGCGCGGATTTGTAACCGGGCAACACATCGTGCAGCATCCACGTGAACGAGATTTCTCAGTTTGGCGGGGCCAGCAGTTGTCTTCCCCGAGACAAACACCGGCTGGCCAAGCCTGAGAGTTACACATCTGACACTTCTTTACCCAATCTCATAATCTGTTGAAGTCCTTCTGCAGCCTCTCTACTTCCTCAAAATTATCTGTTCCTCCACCTATCTTTGTATGATCTCCAAACCTTGCAACAAAGCAATCAATTCCATCATCCAAATCATTGACATTTAAAGTAAAAAGAATCGGTTCCAACATAGGCCCATGTAGAACACACCACTAGTCACTGGTAACCAGCCTGAAAAGGCTCCCATTATTCCCACTCCTTTCCTCCTAGCTGTCCTCTACTTTATCCATGCTAGAATCGTCCCTGTAATACCATGGGCTCATAGCTTAAGTAGCCTGTGTTGCACCTTGTCAAATGCCTTCTGGAAATCTAATTACACATCAACTGATTTTCCTTTGTCTGTCCTGCTTGTTATTTTTTCAAAGAATTCCAACGTAATTGTCAGGCAAGATTTTCCCTTGAAGAAACCATGCTAACTACTGTGTATTTCATCATGTGCCTCCAAGTACCCCAAAACAACATCCTTAGCCGTCAACTTCAACATCTTCCCAACCACTGAGGTCAAATTAACTGGCCTGTAGTTTCCATTCTTCTGCCTCTCTCCCTTCTTAAAGAGTGGAGCAACATTTGCAATTTTCCAGGATTCTGGAACCATTTCCAGTCATTCTTGAAAGATCATTACTAATACCTCCTCAATCTCTTCAGCCACCTCTTTCAGAACCCTGGGGTGTACACTATCCGGTCCAGGTGATTTATCTACCTTCAGACCTTTCGGTTTCCCGAGAACCTTCTCCCCAGTAATGGTAACTTCACACTTCATGACTCTTGACACCTGGAACTTCCACCATAATGCTCAAGTCTTCCACAATGAAGACTGATGCAAAATACTTATTCAGTTCGTCCGGTAGTAATACTTGTCCATATTACTACCTCTCCAGCTTCGTTTTCCACTGGACAGATATCCATTATTGCCTCTCTTTTATACTTTATGTATCTGAAGAAACTTCTGGTATCCTCATTAATATTATTGGCTAGCCTACTTTCATATTCCATCTTTACCTCAATGACTTTTCTCATTGCCTTCTGTTGGTATTGAAAGCTTCCCAACCCTCGAACTTCCCTAATTTTTGCTCTATGATTTGCCCTCTCTTTGGTTTTTATATTGGTTTTTATATAACACTTCTCATGGCTGTGTTACCTTGCCTTTGAAATGCTTCTTCCTCTTTGGGATGTATATATCCTGTGCCTTCCATATTGCTTCCAGAAATTCCAGCCATTGCTGATCTGCCGTCACCCCTACCAGTGTTCTTTGCCAGTCAATTCTAGCCAACTCCTCTCTCATGCCTCTGTAATTCCCTTTACTCCACTGTAATACTGATATATCTTACTTTAGATTCTCCTTCTCAAATTTCAGGGTAAATTTGATCATTTTGTGATCACTTTCCCCAAGGGTTCTTTTACCTAAAGCTCACTAATCAATTCCGGTTCATTGCACAACATCCATCCAGAATAGCTGATGCCCTAGTGGGCTCAATCACCAGCTGCTCTAAATAGCCTTCTTGTAGACACTCTAGAAATTCTCCCTCCTGGAATCCAGTACCAGACTGATTTTTCCAATCTACCTGTATATTGGAATCCCCCATGACTATTGTACCATTGCACTTTCTATCTCCTGATGTAATTTGTAGACCACATCCTTACTACTGTTTGGGTGTCTGTATACAACTCTCATCAGGGATCTCCCTTGCAGATCCTTAGCCATATCTACAATGATTCAGCACCTTCCATCCCAAAATCACCTCTTTCCAAAGTTTCTTTTAAACCAACAGAGCCATACCACCCCCTTCTGCTTTCCTGCCTGTCCTTTTGATACAATCTGTATCCTTGGACATTAACCTCCCAACTATAATCTTCTTTCAGTCATGATTCAGTGATGCCTACAACATCATGCATGCCAATCCGCAACTGTGCTACATGTTCTCCTACCTTATTCCATATACTCAGCACAAATACCTTTGTCCCGTATTCACTCCTTTCGATTTTGTCCACCTTTTACAATGCAACTCATCCTATTGACAGCAACTTTGCTGTCATCAGTCTTTCCTTGCTAGGAGTCTCACTGCACATTGCCCCTGTTTGTAAACCAACTACCTCATCTTTAGCATTATCACTCCAGTTCCCACCCCCCTGTCAAATTTGTTTAAACCCACCCGAACAACTTTCAACAATCTGCCCGCAAGGATATTGGACCCCCTCGGATGCAGGTGTAATCCTTCCCCCAAAGAGATCCTAATGATCCATAAATCTGAACCCCTGTCCCATATACCAGTTCCACAGCTGTGCATTCAACTGCCATATCATTTTATTTTTACTTTCACTGGCACATGGCACAGGCAGCAATCCAGAGATTACAACCCTGGAGGTCCTGTTTCCTAGCTTTCTACCCAGCTCCCTAAAATCTCTCTTCAGGACCTCCTCACCTCGTCTACCTATGCCATTGGTGCCAATATGTACCAAGACTTCAAGGCTGCTCACCCTAACCCTTTGGACTACGTGGACCTGATCCTAGACATTCATGATCCTGGCCGCAGGGAGGCAACATACCATCCAGATATCTCAATCGCGCCCACAGAATCTTGTCTCTGTTCCTCTAAGGAATCCCCGATCAACACTGCAGTCCTCTTCAACTCTCTGCTCCTCTGAGCCACAGCACCAGACTCAATACCAGAGACCGTCACAGTGACTCACCCTCCCAGCAGGTCATTCCCCTCAATAGTATCTGAAGTTATATACTTATTATTGAGGGGAGCAGCTGCAGGTGTACTCTGCACTGTCTGTGCATTTCCCCTCCTCCTCCTGGCAGTCACCCAGTTACCCGTCTCCTACAACCTAGGGGTGACTACCTCCCTGTAGCTCCTGTCTATCACCTGCTCATTCTCCCGTATGAGTCGATGGTCATCAAGTTGCAGCTCCAGTTCCTTAATGCCTGCTTCCCTGCCGCTGCTACTGTGTGATCCAGAATCTCTGGAGGAGAAGGCCCCGAGTCCTCGGCTTTGCTTGTTGCTCAGCGGCCGGGGCGGGGTCGAAGCGCGCAGCAGAGGATGGTGCTCGGGAGGCTGTATCAGAGAGGCTGGTCGGAGGCTCCAAGTTTTCGAACACACTCAGAGTCCGCTGTGGTCGGGTGCTTCCAATGCATCGGCAAGTTGTCGGCACCTGGAGGTTAATGGCAGGGGGAGTTTCTCCCTTTTGCCGCCTGCTATCGGGACTATTGGGAGTCGATCGGAACTTTGAGACTCTTTTTTTTACCGTACCCATGGTCTGCTCTTTATCAAATTATCGTATTTGTTTTGCACTGCTGTAACTATATGTTATAATTATGTGGTTTTGTCAGTGTTAGTCTTTGGTTTGTCCTGTTATTTTTGTGATATCACTCTGGAGGAACATTGTATCATTTCTTAATACATGCATTTCTAAATGACAATAAATGAGGACTGAGTGACCTCATAAAATAATCTAATCTAATACAATTTCTCAGGAACTGCAACTCGGTGCATCTGGGGCAGGTGTGTTTATCTGGAAGACTAAAGATCTCCCAGGCTTCCCACATCCCACGCAGAGTGCAAAACACTTCCCCTGGGGCCATTCTCACTAAACTAAAAAAAACCTACAGATGAGGAATGAACAAACAAGGACAGAGAGAGAGTAACTTCCGAGATACTTTATCTCACCCAAGCCTGATCTCACCCAAGCCTGATGAGCCAAAGCTATTCTAAACACTGGCACACTCACAAGAATGGCTGCTCTGCTTGCACTTGAATTATTCTTAATGGCTCTTTCTAACGAATTCCTCTTGCTGATTGGTCGCACCTCAACTCAGAGAAACTGCCGCAAAACTCTGTCTTTGAAATCTCGATCACCCCCCCCCCCCATTAAAACATAGCTCTTTTTATGCAGCCCTGACATGGATTGTGCAACTTGTCCAATAAAGGGCTGAAGGTGAAGGACTCTCGCAGGAGAGGAGAGTGGACTACAGGGCACTAGACAGAGGTGACTTTTACAACCATCTGACCAAGGAGACCCCAGCGTCCTCGCAAGCCAGGACTCATCAAACGATGATGACTTTCCAATTCCGTGGGAAGTAGAAGCAGCCACAAGATGGCTGAAGAAAGAGAAAGCTGCAGGAATAGACAAAGTCCCGGCTGAGCTAATAAAACATGGAGGACAGACAGTGATAGACATTCTCACCAATATCTGCAACAAAATCTGGCAGACCGGGGAATGACCAACACCCTGGACAAGATTACTCATCATCACTCTCCTCAAGAAAGGCAACTTAGAGCAGTACCAGAATTATAGAACCGTATTCCATGGTCCCCAACCTCCGGGCCGCGGACCGATACCGATCCGCGAAGCATGCAGGGGTGCAGCGGTGGCCGGGCGGCACCTAATTAATTAGCTTGTTTATTTCCACTTTTTTCTTAAAGATGTGCTGGGTGCGTCCTGGCTACTGCTGCACCCCTGCATGCTTCGCGGATCGGTATCGGTCCGCGGCCCAGAGGTTGGGGACCCCCTGGTATATCTTATCAGCCATGCAAGCAATGTGATGTTGAAAGTCATCTTGAGCAGACAAAAACCACAGGCAGAACAAATAATCGCCGAAGAGCAGGCTGGATTCAGAAGTGGAAGAAGTATGACAGAATAGATATTTAACCTCCGAGTACTTTGCGAGAAATACAATCAACATCAACAGGACATCTTCCATGTATTCATTGACTTCAAGAAGGCATTCGATGGGGTTGGCCATGATGAGAAGACACAACCTGGGCCAGAAGATGACCCAAACCATCAAGCAGCTCTATACCAAAGCTAGCAGTGCGGTACTTGCTCAAGACACAGTTGGAGAGTGGTTTCACACATCAATTGGAATCCAGCAAGGCTGCCTCCTTTCACCCATGCTGTTCAACAGCAAATAATGCAAGATGCCCTGGAAGACACGGTCAGCATCAGTGGACAGATCATAACCAACCTCAGGTTCACCAATGACATTGATAGGCTGGCAGGGAGTGAAGATGAGTTGGCCTGCCTTGAGAACCGTCTGGATGATACATCTACCAGATATGGCATGGAGATCAGCCCAGAGAAAACCAAGCTGATGATAAACAGTGAGGAGCCAATCACAGTCAATGGACAAGAACTAGAAACTGTCAAACAGTTCAAGTATCTTGGTGGATCAAAGCCTGAAGTCCTTGCAAGGACAGCCCAAACAACAGCAATGCTGGCTATACTAAAACCAATCTGGAGAGAAAATAACCTCACTCTCAGATCCAAGTTGGAACTCGTGCACGCACTTGCGCTCTCCACTTTCTTGTATGTATGCGAATCATGGACTTTTGACAGTAGAACTGCAAAAGGAGATCAAGGCAGTAGAAATGAGACACTTCTGAAAGCTCTTTGGCATCTCCTATACAGACCATCTATTGTCCACAGTAAAGGGGAGGAACCTGAGATGGTATGGCCACATAACAAAATGCAGGGGAAAAGAAAAAGGGGCAGACAGCATTGCAGAGTGGACCGGAGAAAACTTTGCCGCAACCCAAGCTCTCGCCCGCAACCGTGAGAGAGGGAGGCCACTGGCGCAGTACTCATCTGTACAGCTCACCTACGACCCAGGCAGGCTGCGGAATCTGCAACCATGACCGTAACACGAGTTCATCTGATTCCGATTTATCACATGTACGTCAAAACGTACAGTGAAATGTACTGTTTGTGTTAACCACCAACACACCCAAGGATGTCTTGGGGGCAACCCACAAGAGTTGCCACACATTCTGGAGCCAATATACCATGCCCACAATTTTCAGCATGACAGCACATCTCGGTCTGATGTGATAGTATAACATATACTCAGTGATTAATTTATTAGGTACACCTCCTTGTTAATGTAAATATCTAATCAGCCAATCATGTGACAGTAACTCAATGCAAAGAAGCACACAGTCATTGCCAAGAGATTCAGTACTTATTCACAACAAACATCAGAATGAGGAAGAAATGTGATCAAAGCCACTTTGTGGAATGATTGTTGGTGGCAGACAGGGCAGTTTGAGAATCTCACGATCTCTGGGATTTTTATGCAGATCACATTGTTGAGCATAGCTCCAATGGCATGTTTAAGTGTGCTGACTACCTTGGCTGAATCGAAGGTGGTGACAAATTAGCATATAGGAGAGAGACTAAATATCTGGCTGAGTGGATCCACAACAACAACAACCTCTCACTGAATGTCAGTAAGACCAAGGAGCAGATTATTGATTTCAGGACGGGGAACCCGGAGGTCCATCAGGGGATCAGAGGTGGAGAAGGTCAGCAACTTTGGTCACGCAGCCTTGGAACATCTGGACAATGCAAATACCCATGTCAAGATACTGTTTATGACTATAGCTCAGCATTTAACACCATCATTTCTACAGTTCTGATCAAAAAGCTATAGAATATAGGCCTCTACCTCCCTCTGCAATTGGATCCTTGTCCTCCTAACCAGAAGACCACAGTTGGAAATAACATCTCCACCTCGCTGATAATCAACCTTGTGCACCACAGGGATGTGTGCTTAGCCCACAGCTCTACTCTCTCCATACCCATGACTGTGTGGCTACCTCCCTCTGCAATTAGATCTTGGGCCTCCTAACCGGAAGACCACAATTAGAAATAACATCTCCACCTCGCTGATAATCAACCCTGTGCACCACAGAGATGTGTGCTTAGCCCACAGCTCTACTCTCTCTGCATCCATGGCTGTGTGGCTAGGCAAATGCCATCTATAAATTTGCTGATGATGCAACCATTGTTGGCCGAAAGAGTGTGCAGGAGCGAGATACGCCAGTTAGTTGAGTGGTGTCGCAGAAACAACCTTGCACTCAATGTCAGCAAGACCAAACAGCTGATTGTGGAAAGGGTAAGAAGAGAGAACACTGTGACAAGAATACACATAGATTAAGATGTAGCTAGCCTGGGCTGGCACCAGTGGAATCAGCAATTGGTCTGCCACCTGTCTTCAGGAGAGAGAGAGATAAGGAAAACCATGGAGCAGCATTTGGAGATGTGTAATGAAGGGACGGGAGAGAGAGCTGTCAAGAGCGGCTCCCCCTTTGAACCCTGAACTGTTTGAAGTGATGGACAGGCGATACCCCAGCAGGGGGATAAAAAGGGACAGGTTCGCTAAGGCAGGACACACACGACACCCAAGGTAACAAGATCCTGGAAGCAGTGCATCTCTCACAAGTCGGTGGGAAGTACCGGGCCATAGTCGCACAGGGTGGAAAGGCACGATCGGCGGGAACCTGGTGTGTGTCTACCCTTGCCTGGGTGCTGGGTTCACCGCAGAGAAACGATCGTATCTGGAAACGGAGGGGTCACGGTCGGTGACCTCAGATGACATCACAAAGGACTCGCCCGAAAGCTGATTGCGAAGGTCTGTGTGTGGAAGCCTTGAATATTCATTCGTTTTGCTCTCTCTCTCCTTCCCCCACACTGTCCATCTCCCACGGCAGTGATTACTGCGAACTGAACTGAACTAAATTGAACTGAACTTTGCGTCACTTTGAAACTGGTCATTTACCCCTAGACAACGATAGAGCTTGATTGATCCTGTTATCTGAATTCTGTGTAGATGTATGTTTATCATTGGTGAACTGTTGCATTCATTATCCTTTTGATTAGAGTACTGTGTTGCTTGTTTCTTTAATAAGACTTTCTTAGTTCTAGTAATCCAGACTCCAACTGAGAGATCCATTTCTGCTGGTTTGGCAACCCAGTTACGAGGTACGTAACAACACAAACCAATCCTCAGAGGAATTAGAAGTGGAGAGAGTGAGCAAATTCAAGTTCCTGGCAGTCAATATCTTCGAGGAGCTAACCTGGATGCAACATATTGATGCAGCCATAAAGGAGGCAAGACAGTGGGTATATTTTGGGGTGTATGGGGTGTCAGGGAGGGGTAGCACCTCTGGTGGGGGAACATGTTGCGTCCTTTTCAGGGCAGTTAGTCCACCTTTGGTCCCCACCTGGCACTCAGCTCTCACCTGTGGCTCCCCGTAGCTGTTTGCATGCGACAGCGGCCACACCCTGGGCAACGGCTTCGACAAGCCGGCTAAACCAGGTGAGGGTAGCCGACGGGTCTCAAACCCTCGGTGAGATAGGGAGTTGTCTATCCCAGCATGTGAAGACAGACTCCGGCGGATTGAGCGGACGAGACCAATGGAAGGTCCAACGGTCAAGAAGGTGGTCTCTGCAAGCGTCGTGGAACGTGTAGAGCAGGACAAGACACAGAAGACGTCCTGGTCATCCACTGCGCCTAGTCCCATCTCCAGCCGTCTAGACTCTGTCTTGCCACTGGATCCAGATGGGATTTGGGAGGAGAGAGTGAGGCTGACGCTGCGCAACTCTCCCTCACTTAAATCCAAATCACGCGCTAGTCTCGACACCATCAATAATGGTGTCGAGGTCCTCATCGACGTCAACGATGGAAGAACAACAATATTTCATTAGGAGTTTGAGGAGATTTGGTTTGTCAACTAAAACACTCTGTACCATCAGGAAACAGGTACAGAAGCCTGAAGGCTCACACTCAGCAATTCAGGAACAGCTTCTTCCCCTCTGCCATCTGATTTTCTAAATGGACACTGAACCCATGAACACTACCTCACTACTTTTTTTATTTCTGTTATTTTGCACTAATTATTTTAACTTTACTAATATATATACTCAGTTTTTTTCTTCTCTATATTTATTAATCATGTATTTCATTGTAGAGCTGCTATAAAATTAACAAATATCACAACATGCGCCAGTGATATTAAATCTGATTCTGACCATGGCAGCACCTCTACTTCCTTAGAAGTTTGTGAAGGTTTGGTATGACATCCAAAACTTTACAAACTTCTATAGATATGTGGTGGAGAGTATATTGATTGGCCAAATCACAGCCTGGTATGGAAACACTAATGCCCTTGAAAGGAAAATCCTACAAAAAGTAGTGGATATGGCCCAGTCCATCACAGGTAAAGCCCTCCCCACCATTGAGCACATCCCCACAAAGTGCTATCGTAGAAAAGCAGCATCCACCATTGAGGACTTCGATAATATATTTACTTTGTACATCTACATTGTAGAGTTTACTGAGAATGGTGTGAAAAAGAAGTAAAAAACATCCAGTGAGTGGCAGTTCTGTGGACAAAAATGTTAATGAGAGAAGTCAGATGAGAATGGCCAGATTGGTTCAAGCTGACAGGAAGGCAACAGCAACCGCAATGGTGGCAAAAGAGCATCTCCAAACACACAACACATCGAACCTGGCTCCGGCTCCAGCCTGGACTTCAATAGTCAACACCTCTGGGCTGGGACTTTACTCACTGCTGCTGGCCCCCAGGCTCTCCTTCACCCACCACTACTCTCCAACCCCGTGACTCTCAGGCTCCACTCTCACCTCTTGGAGCTTCCATCTTTCTCCTATGTCACCTTTCCTGAAAACCTCCTCTCTGCTTGGGCAACACCAACTCTCTTCCCCCCTCTGATCCCAGCTCTAATTCTTGCCATGTCTTCACCATTCCCTCCAACCTTCCACTCTGCGACAACCCCAACCTTACCATCAAACCTGCAAAGGGGGTGCTGAGGCACACTGATCTCCATCTCACTGAGGCCAGGTGGCAACTCTCAGACATCTCCTCCTACCTATCTCTTGAGGAGGACCCCACTCAGGACCATCAGAAAACTGCCCCCAACACCATCACTGACCTCATCAACTCTGGTAAACACCCATCCACTGCCACCAAGCTCATAGTTCCCTTACCCCGCACTGCTCACTTCTGCCTCCTCCCCAAGATCCAAAAACCTGACTATCTGGGTAAGCCTATTGTTGCTGCCTGCTCCTGCCCCACAGAACTCATGTTCTCATACCTCGACTCCATCCTATCCCCCTTGGTTCAATCCCTTCCCATCCGTGACCTTTCTCGCGCTCTCAATCTCCTCAGTAACATTCAGTTCCCTAGTCCTAACCATCTCATTTTCACCATGGATGTTCAGTCCCTATACACTTCTAAGCTCTCTACTTCTTTCTCAATATCAGAACTGACCACTTCTCTTCTACCACCACTCTCTCTGTCTGGCAGAACTGGTCCCCACCCTCAACAATTTTTCCTTCAGCTCCTCCCACTTTCTCCAGATTCAAAGGGTAGCAACGTACACCCATACGGACCGCAGTTATGCCTGCCACTTTGTTGGCTATGTAGAACAGTCCATGGTCCAAGTCTTTCCCAGTAATGTTCTCCAACTCTGCCTCCGCTACACTGACGACTGCGTTAATGTTACATCGTATACCCATGCTAATCTCTTCAATTTCATCAGCGTTGCCTCTAACTTCCACCCTGCTTATAAATTCACTTAGTCCATTTCTGACACTTCCCCCCTCTCTTTCACCACCTCTGGAGTCAAACTGTCAACCAGCTTCTTTTATAAACCTACCGATTGCCACGGTTAGCTTGACTACACCTTTTCCTAACTTAATCTCCTACAAAAATACTACTCCCTTTTCTCAGTTCCTTTGCCTCCACCACATATGCTCCCAGGACATTGCTTTCTTTTCCGGGACATCAGGGAGTGGTTGAGGTAGGTTCGATGTTGTCCTTTAAAGTTAAATTGGACAGCTATATGGACAGGAAAGGAGGGTTACGGGCTTAGTGCAGGTCGGTGGGACTAGATGAGAGTAAGAGTTCGGCACGGACTAGAAAGGCCAAGATGGCCTGTTTCCGTGCTGTAATTGTTATATGGTTATATATGGATGTCTCCCTTCTTTTAAAAAATGGGGTTTCCCTCCCACTACTATTGGCACTGCATCTACTCCATTTCCTGAACATCTGCCCTCATGTCATCTTCCTACCACCTTAACAGGGATAGAGTTCCTCCTGTTCTTGCCTACCACTCCATCAGCCTCTGCATCCAATACATCATCCTGCACAACTTCCGCCATCTCCAAAGGGATCCTACCTCTCAACATATTTTTACCTCCCTCCTTTCTGCTTTCCACAGCACTCCCTCCCTCTGCAATTCCCTTGGCCATTTGTCCCTCCCCATTAATCTCCCCCCTTGGCACTCATCCCTGCAAGCAGCCCAAGTTCTACACCTGCCAATTCACCTCCTCCATCTTCATTCAGGGGCCCCAAACGGTCCTTCCAAGTGAGGCAATACTCATCTGTGAATCTGCTGGGGTCATCTATTGTGTTTGGGTGCTCCCAACACAGCTTCCTCTACATTGGTGAGGCCCGGCATAAATTGGGAGACTGCTTCATCTAGCACCTCCACTCCATCCGAGAAAAGCGGAACTTCCCGGTGGCCAAGCATCTTAATTCCAATTCCCATTCCGAGATACTGGTCCATGGCCTCCTCGTGTGCCAAGATGGAGCCACCCTCAGGGTGGAGGAGCAACACCTTCTATTGCAACGTGATAACATTAGTATCAATTTCTCCTTCTAGTAAAAAAAAACATGCCTTCCCCCTCTCCTCTTCCCCATTCTCACCTCTTACCTCTTCTCACCTGCCCATCACCTCTCCCTAGGTCTCCTCCTCCTTCCCTTTCTCCTATGGTCGACTCTCCTCTCCTATCAGAGTCCTTCCTCCCTAGTCCTTTATCTTTCCTGCCCACCTGGCAGCACCTTTCACATTTTGCTAACATCTGCCCCCTCCCCCACCTATTTATTCTGGTGTCTATCCCCTTCTTTTCCAGTTCTGAAGAAGGGTCTCGGCCTGAAACATCGATTGTTTATTCATTTCCATAGATGCTGCCTGACCTGCTGAGTTCCTCCAGCATTTGTGCGTGTTGCTTAGAACCTGGAATTGGGTGGCCTACAGCAGCAGCATATCACACCAGGTCCCACTCCTGTACCTAACGAAGTGGCCAGTGAGTGTATTGTTACTGTAGACATATGACAACAAACTCAATTTTGACTTCTGTTTTCCGCTACTTAGAGAAAGTTTTCTGTCTTATTCCTGAAGCAGATACAAAATAGTTGCTTAATTTATCTCCCACTTTGTGAACGGCTGACAACAATATTCATAATACAGGGCAAATCAGGTGCCATGACTTCATCCTGTATGTGTTGGCACCTATTAATCATTTGCAAACAGCCGGTTTCTTTGACATAAAGTCGATAAGCTAATCTATTGTATTTACCAGGAAGCACTTGCCTGTGTTTCATTAGTGGGTACACAATGGAAAAGTGGTCATGATGACATGGGCAGCGTGCCACCTCACTAATCATTTGCCAGTGCCCCTTGACTCAGGCAAAGGAACAGACCGATTAGCTGCAAAAACAGAGGATAAAAGGTACCGCACACACGAGGAAATCTGCAGACACTGGAAATTCAAGCAACACACATCAAAGTTGCTGGTGAACGCAGCAGGCCAGGCAGCATCTCTAGGAAGAGGTACATTCGACGTTTCAGGCCGAGACCCTTCATCAGGACTAACTGAAGGAAGAGTGAGTAAGAGATTTGAAAGTGGGAGGGGGAAGGGGGAGATCCAAAATGATAGGAGAAGACAGGAGGGGGAGGGATGGAGCCAAGAGCTGGACAGGTGATTGGCAAAAGGGATATGAGAGGATCATGGGACAGGAGGCCCAGGGAGAAGGAGAAGGGGAGGAAAAACCCAGAGGATGGACAAGGGGTATAGTCAGAGGGACAGAGGGAGAAAAGGGAGAGAGAGAGAGAAAGGATGTGTGTATATAAATAAATAACGGATGGGGAGAAGTCAATGTTCAAGCCATCAGGTTGGAGGCTACCCAGACGGAATATAACTTCCACTAATGCCCCAGCTCCCCCTCATACCCCATCTGTTATTTATTTATATACACACATTCTTTCTCTCTCTCTCCTTTTTCTCCCTCTGTCCCTCTCACTATACCCCTTGCCCATCCTCTGGGATTTTCCCCCCTCCCCCTTTTCCTTCTCCCTGGGCCTCCTGTCCCATGATCCTCTCATATCCCTTTTGCCAATCACCTGTCCAGCTCTTGGCTCCATCCCTCCCCCTCCTGTCTTCTCCTATCATTCTGGATCTCCCCCTCCCCCTCCCACTTTCAAATCCCTTACTCACTCTTCCTTCAGTTAGTCCTGACGAAGGGTCTCGGCCCAAAACGCCGACTGTACCTCTTCCTAGAGATGCTGCCTGGCCTGCTGCGTTCACCAGCAACTTTGATGTGTGTTGCATAAAAGGTACCGCAGTCACTCACCTAGGCTGTTTTGAGAACACCTCCTATATCCACAGCTCTCCTACCAAGGCAGCAGACACAGCTCCACTAAAGAAAAACTTTTCTCACCATCTTGAACCACCTACGTCCCTCAAAATTCTGCAAACCTCAGTCAGTCTCCGCCCCACCCCAGCTTCCTCCTCTACAAGGAAGACAAACCCAGCCTCTCCCGCTGGGTGAAATGCTTCATCCCAGATAACATCCTAGTACCTTTATCCAGACCATCACATCCTTCTTAAAGTGTAGTGACCAGAAGATGCATTCTAACTGTGGTCTAATATTCTATGAGGTTCTACCATTGCCTCCCCATCTTTATATCCTATGGCTTTGAATGCCTGCAAGAAAAATAACCTCAGGGTAGTATTTGGTGACATATCATCATCATGTGTCGTGTCATATTGACGTGGGCGATTGTGGTCTCCATGACCATGATTGTTCTTGGCAATTTTTTCTACAGCAATGGTTTGCCATTGTCTTCTGGACAGTGTCTTTGCAACACAGGTATTATGAACACTCCTCAGAGATTGTCTGCCTGGTGTCAGTGGTCACATAGCCAGGACTTGTGATATGCACCAGCTGCTCATACAACCATCCACCAGCTGCTTCCATGGCTTGACATGACCCTGATCGGGGTGAGGGGGCTAAGTAAGGTGCTACACTTTGTCGAAGGGTGACCTGCAGGCTAGTGGAGGGAAGGAGCACCTTGCATCCCTGTGGTAGAGTGATATCTCCACCCAGTGACATACATATTTTGATAATAAATTTACTTTGAACCTTGCTACAGGCGGCAAGTACCCCAAATGTCTTAATTGCTTTGTTATCTAAAAGTGCTGCTGTCTTCAGGAACTCTGTTCCTCAGTGCTTCCTGAATTACGGTCATTCACTGGGTATGTTTTAGCCTTCTCTGTTCTCCCACAAATGTATCACCACCTGCCACTGCTCTGCCCCTCGTACCAACTCATAAATTTAACTCTGTAGCCGAAGACTGCCTTCCTCTACAATACCACCACCACCAGTTCTGTCATCTACAAACTTCCGAATTGCATTTCCCACATCCATATTACCCCCATTAATCTTTACAATACCCTGGCTTAGAGAATTCCATAGATTCACCAAGAAGAAATTCCCTGTACACTTCAATTACTTCTCTTTAAAGATAAAACAAGATCTCGAAGTAGCCACCCATTTTAATTCCACTTCCCATTCCCATATGTCAGTCCATGGCCTCCTCTACTGCCAAAATGAGGCCACACTCAGACTGGAGGCGCAATACCTTATATTCTGCCCAGGTAGCCTTCAACCTGATGGCATGAACATCGATTTCTTGAACTTCCAGTAATGACCCCCCGCCTTCTCTACTCCCCATCCCCTTTTCCCTCTCCTATCTTATCTCATTGCCTGCCCATCACCACCCTCTGGTTCTCCTTTCCCATTTTCTTTCTTCCATGGCCTTCCATCCTCTCCTATTAGATTCCCCCCTTCTCCAGCCCTGTATCTCTTTCACCATTCAGCATCCCAGCTTTTTACTTCCCCCCTCCCAGATTCATCTATCACCTTGTTCCTTCCTCCCCTCCCCCACCTTACTCTTGACTCCTCACCATTTTTCTCCAGTCCAAGATGTCAACTGTCCTCTTTTCCATACATATTGCCCAGCCTGCTGAGTTCCTCCAGTACTTTGTGTGTGTTGCTTATAAAGATTAGCTACATATATTGAAACCAATGATGAAATGCATCATTTTGCATCAACGACCAACACAGTCCAAGAATTGGACAGCCAACATAGCATGCCCGGAACTCACTATGCCTAACCATAGGTCCTTGGAATGTAGGACGAAACCAGAGCACCCAGAGGTCATGGGAAGAATGTACAAACTCCTTACAGACAGTGGTGGAATATAAACACAAACGGTGATTGTGCTAACCGCTACGGTAACGTGCTGCTCTGGTAATCATGTCTCCAAATTCAAGACTATCTTCAAATAGAAAATAAAAAATAAAGGCATCCATTAGTCTTGTGAGACCATGGATCTGCGCCTGGAAAGTCTCAGGGCACAGGCCTGGGCAAGGTTGTATGGAAGACCGGCAGTTGCCCATGCTGCAAGTCTCCCCTGTCCACGACACCAATGTTGTCCAAGGGCAGGGCATTAGGACCCATACAGCTTGGCACCAGTGTCATCACACAGCAATGTGTGATTAAGTGCCTCGCTCAAGGACATAACATGTTGCCTCGACTGGGGCTTGAACTCACGACCTTCAGGTCGCTAGTCCAATGCCTTAACCACTTGGCCACGTGTCCACTTCAAATAGAAACATCTAAACAACCACCTTGTTATACCCTTAGGGTCTTCTCAGATCATCCTTCATTCTTTCAAACTCCAAAGAGCACAGGTCTACATTTCATTTTAAGTAAATCATGATGGGACACTTCAATCTCAGGGTTTAGCAAAGTGAATCTGGAACTGTATCAGATTAGTTGCGAGAAGATGCTAAGTGCACGTGCAGCCAATTGATTGCGTGGAGAAGCAACTGGGCCTCCCTCGCACTGATGGCTCTCCCGTTCCACGTAGGATTTCGAGTGCACATGTTCCTGTCTCGGTGGGCCTGGTTCATAGCTCCCACAGTGTAAATTGCCCAGCGTGTACAGTGGCTAGCAGAACTCGGTAAAAATGTTTAATCCTACTGCTCCGTTATCTTGCTCTGCGCGTATGTAACAAACCTCTTCCAGAGTACCTCCTGTGCTGATATATCCTTTCTTAAATAAGGGAATTAGCTTACAAACAAGAACTAAAACTGTGCACTGTACTCCAAGAGGAGCCTCAACAAACATCCTGGACAATTCCAAGCAACACCCCCAAGATGCTGGAGGAACTCAGCAGGCCAAGTAGCATCTACTGAAAAAATGTGCTGTCGACGTATCAGGCCGAGACCCTTCAGCAGGACTGGAGGAAAAGAAAGATGAGAGTAGATTTAAGATATGGGGGTTGGGGAGAGAGAAACACAAGGCAATAGGCAATGTTCCCTCTAATTTTTAGTAGTCAGTGTGCACAAAAATCTTATGTTGTGCAAATTTTTTCCCTGTGACAAAAGTACGTGCACACTGAATGCACACATGGGACAGTTTATGTAGGTTTACAAAATATTTGACATAAAACTGCACAGAATAACAACAAAATAACATACATATTTAAGTCACACACACAAAAAATGCTGGTGAACACAGCAAGCCAGGCAGCATCTATAGGAAGAGCTACAGTCGACATTTCGGGCCAAGAGCCTTCAACAGGACTAACTGAAAGAAGAGATAGTAAGAGATTTTAAAGTGGGAGGGTGAGGGGGAGATCTGAAATGATAGGAGAAGACAGGAGGGGGAGGGATGGAGCTAAGAGCTGGACAGGTGATTGGCAAAAGGGATATGAGGGGATCATGGGACAGGAGGCCCGGGGAGAAAGAAAGGGGTGGGAAGCCCAGAAGATGGGCAAGGAGTTATAGTGAGAGGGACAGAGACAGAGGAAGAAAAAAAGAGGAAAAAAAAAGGAAAGAAAAAAATCATAATAATAATAAGTAAATAAGGGATAGGGTACGAAGGGGAGGAGGGGCATTAACGGAAGTTAGAGAAGTCAATGTTCATGCCATCAGGTTGGAGACATTTAATTTTTATCATATTTAAGTCACTCAGTTATTTTCTCTCTCTCCTGTTTTTGGCATTTACCCATTCTTTGTAAACTCTATCTCAACTAATAGAACTTCCATCCCATTGATAGCTTTTGATTCTCATTAACATATCCAAATGACATTCACCTGAACGGTTTCTCAGCTTGTTTTTGAGTTGATTCATTAGGCTAAAACCTCACTCACAGTCCGCACTAGATGCAAGAAAGGTTCCCCCAATGTCCATCAGCTGTGCAAGGTCGCAAAACCGTTCATTTTGAAGTACAAATGCCACCATTTGAGCAAAGTTTGAAATCAGTTTGGATTTAATTTTTTTCTTGCACGGGAAATTTGAAATCATTAAATTGCCTAACTATTACAATATTTTCAGCTCGAAAATTATGATATTTTAGACATAAGGCTTGTTCATCGCCAAATGTGAAGTCACAATCTGCAATTGCGGAGAAATCAAAAGTTGACCATTCTTGCACCTCAACTTTGATCTCCTCTGGGTTTGATCGTTTTCGCTCTCACTCATCTGCACTCAACCGCAACATGCGTAGCACTCCTGTAACGGGTAATGACGGGTTCTGTTGCCTGAGCTTTTGTACACCATCCAAATGCGATTTACTTGCCAAATGACGCTTCAAAAAGTCAAGTTTCCAAATATCATCCCACTTCTTTCCACTAACAAGTTCTCCAGCAACTTTCTCATCACGACAATACAAACAGATAACTCCAGTTTCCGAATCATACATAAATATTTCTCGTAGCTGAACATTCATGACCTCATGAGCTTTCAGTATAACAGTTTCTACTATTTTGTTAAGCCATTCAACTTTAAACAAATTTTCAGCTCTTTTGCGCTTCACGCCCTTCACTTCTTTTAAATTCGACATAGTGAATCAATATTTTTTCCAATAAAAGTTTAGTAAGCCATCTACAGGATTTGAAACAGATCTTTGTAAACTTTACGATACGAACCCTGTCCGCCAAGCATGGCTGCTGCCGTAATGCAGCTGTACAATCCGGAACAGGATAGGTGAGGTGACGTAAATTAGTGACGTACATTGTGGTATTTGAAAAACTGACTAACTAGTTAACAGAAACAGTTAGCTAAAAGATTATTTTCAATAAGTATAATTATTAACTACTACATTATTTTAGGTAACTAACCTTTTGTGCGCACATTAATTTCCTTTGTGCACTGGTTGGAAAATGTGTGCATGTGCACACACGCACAGCTTAGAGGGAAATATGGCGATAGGTGAAACCTTGGGGGGGGGAGGAAACGGAGTAAACAGCTGGGAAGTTGATTGGTGAAATAGATACAGGGTTAGAGACGGGGAAGTCTGAGAGCTGGGGATAGAAGGCTATGGAAGAAAGAAAAGGGGGCAGGTGTGCCAGAGGGAGGCAATGGGCAGGCACAGAGATGAGGTGAGAGAAGGAAAAGGGGAAGAGGACAGGTGAAGGAGGGAATGGTGGGGGATATTACCAGAAGTTCGAGAAATCGATGTTCATGTGATGAGGGTGGAGGCTACCCAGAAGGAATATAAGGTGTTGTTACTCCAACCTAAGTGTGGCCTCATCTCAACAGTGGACAAGGCCATGGACTGACATATTGCAATGCCCTGTGTTGCTCAGTGTGAGCAGTAGGCAAGACAGCTTTTTACTCTTATCTGGGTGCACTTTACAACAATAAATCAATACCATTGACTAACCTTTACCCACTCACTTAAGCTATCTATATCTATAAGAGTCCAAATGTCCTCATCACTGTTTAACTTTTCACCGATCATCAGCAAACTTGGATAATTTATACTCTGCCTCTTCCTCCGGGTATTAATATACAGTGTAAATAATTGAAAGCCAAGAAATAGTTTTTGAGACACTCCACTGGTTACATCTTCTCATTCTGGAAAAATAAAATTTAAAACGAAATCACAGAACAAGTGTATCAGGTACGGCACAGGAGAGTAGCAGTTAGCGCATTTGCTAACAATCATCGTGTGCGATTCAATTCTACCACTGTCTGTAAGATTTGTACATTCTCCCCTTGACCACATGGGTTTCTTCCGCGTGCTCCTGTTTTCTCCCACAATCCAAAAATGTATGGGTTATGGTTAGCAAGTTGTCGGCATGTTATATTGGTGCTGGAAGTGTGGTGACATTTGTGGACAGTCCGGAGCACAATCCTGACCGATTTTAATTAACAAATAGCAAAATGCGCATTTATGTCTCGATTTTTCCATGTAAATATGTCTAACAAAGGTCATCTCTAGTCTCTCTTTATAAGTCACCAGGAAGGGACTGCAGCGCGATGCCCATCGCAATCCAGATTAAGTTAACACCAAGGAGCAGATGGTAAGCGGGCTTTTATAAACACCAGCAGATCTTAAAAGGGGAACGCCATAAATAAACACATGACTACAAAACTTTAAAAATCTAGTTTCAATTTTTCAATTTCTTCAAAAGCCTGAAAGCACAAAGACAGCTTCTACCCTGCTGTTATAAGACTACTAAAGAGTTCCCAAATATTAGAAGGTGGACTCTTGCCCTCACAATCTATCTCCTGATGATCTTTTACCTTATTGCTTACTTACACTGCACTTTCACAGCTAACTGTTACACTTTAATCTGCGTTCTGTGATTGTTTTACCTTGTTCTACGTCAATGCCCTGTGCAATGACCTGACCTGTATGAACAAAAAGCAAGACAAGCTTTTCACTGTATCCTGGACACGTAACAATAATAATAAGCCAGCACGAATCCTTGCAGTTTCATTTGTCTCTGGCCTGCTTCCCATGCACTAACATCTGAGGCTATGCTACTGGAAGGTTGACATCAGGTTACGAAATAAAACAAAACTTTTACAATAATAGATGATGAAAAAGTCATTCACAGATATTATAAGGATTAACCTGGCTTTATGCTCCAACACTAAGAATTAATGGGGGACAACAAAATGGCAGACAAACTGAATAAGTATTTTGCATCAGTGTTCACTGTGGAAAACACAAGCAGTATGGTGTAAGTTCCAGGTGTCGGGGGCATGAAGTGTGTGAAGTTACCATAACTAGGCAGAAGATTCTTGGGAACCTGAAAGGTCTGAAGGTAGGCAGGTTACCTGGACCAGATGGGGTACACTCCAGAGTTCTGAAAGTGGTGGCTGAAGAGATCGCGGAGACATTGGTTATGATCTTTCAAGAATGACAAGACTTGGCAATGGTTCCAGAAGACTGGAAAGTTGCTAATGTCACTCCAATCTTCAAGAAGGGAGAGAGGCAGAAGAAAATAAACTATAGGCCAGTTAGTGGTTGGGAAGATATTGGAGTTGATTATTAAGGATGAGGACTCAAGAGTACTTGGAGGCACATGATAAAATAGGCCACAGACAGCATGGTTCCCTCAAGGGAAAATCTTGCCTGACGAATCTGCCAGAATTCTTTGAAAAAATAATAAGCAGGATATTCAAAGGAGGATTGGCCGATATTGTGCATTTGGATTTTCAGAAGGCCTTTGACAAGGTGCCACACATGAGGCTGCTTAAGAAGCTATGAGCCCATCGTATTACAGGAAAGATTCTAGCATGGATTAACCAGTGGCCGATTGGCAGGAAGGAAAGAGTAGGAATAAATGGAGCCTTTTCTGGCTGGCTGCCAGTGGCCAGTAGTGTTCCACAGGGGTCTCTCTTGGGACTAATTCTTTTTGCCTTCTATGTCAATGATTTGGATGATGGAATTGACGCAAAGTTTGTTGCAAAGTTTGCAGACGATATAAAAATAGATGGAGGGGCAGGTAGCTTTGAGGAAGTAGAGAGGCTACAGAAGGACTCGACAGATGGGGAGGATGGGAAAAGAAATAGCAGGTGGAATACAGTGCTGGGAAGTGTATGGTCATGCACTTTGATAGAAGAAATGAAAGGGTTGACTATTTTCTAAATGGAGAGAAAATACCAAAAACTGAGGTGCAAAGGAGCTTGGGGATCTTTGTGCAGGATTCTCCAAAGGTTAATTTGCAGGTTGAGTCTGTGGTGAGAAAGGCAAATGCAATGTTAGCATTCATTTCAAGAGGGCTAGAATATAAAAGCAAGGATGTAATGTTGAGACTTTATAGAGCACTGGGAGGCCTCACTTGGATTACTGTGAGCAGTTTTCGGCCTGTATTCTGAAGAAGAGGGGTGACCTCATTGAAACATATTGAATGGTGAACAGCCTTGATAGAGTGGAGGTGGAGAGGATGTTTCCTATGGTGGGAGAGTCTGAGGCCAGAGGACACAGCTTCAGAATAGAGGGGTGTTCTTTTGGATCAGAGATGAGGAGGAATTTCTTTAGCCAAAGAGTGGTGAATCTGTGAAATTCTTTGGCACAGGCAGCTGTGCAGGCCAAGTCTTTATGTATATTTAAGGCAGAGATTGATAGATTCTTGATTGGTCAGGGCATGAAGGGATATGGGGAGATCGCAGGAAATTGGGGCTGAGAGGAAAATTGGATCAGCCATGATGAAATGGCAGGGCAGACGCAAAGGGCCAAATGGCCTAACTCTGCTCCTATGTCTTATGGTCTTAAAACTTTCCATGCAAACCTGCAGAATAGTACTGCCTGCAAATCTCTGGTAATTTTTCATACCCAGGTCCTTGGTGTGCAGAACACACCAGATTTGCCAAACCCGGATAAGGCAGTGAACATGGTATGCACTGAGGAGTACGGTAGAACAAAGGGATCTGGGAATACAGATCAATAATTCCTTGGAAGTGGTGTCACAGGTACACAGGCTGGTATGAGTGCAATTGGCACATTGGCCTTCATAAATCATTGTTACGTTCAAGTCGTGCAAGATGTTGGTGAAATCTAATTTGGAGTATTGTGTGCAGTTCTGGTCACCTAAATACAGGAAAGCTGCAAATAAGATTGAAATAGTACATGAATTATAGGAAAAGATTGAGTAGGTTATTGTCCGGTGTGTAGGAGAACGAGGGGAGATTTGAAAGAGGTATACAAAATTAGGAAGGGTATAAATATGGTAAGTATGCTTTCTCTACTGAGGTTGGGTGAAACTAAAACTAAAGGTCAAAGGTTAGGGTAAAAGGAGAAATATTTAATGAGAACTTCTTCGCTCAGAGAGTAGTACAAGTGAGAAACGACTTGCCAGCAGAAATAGTGGATGTGGATTCGATGGCAACATTTAAGGCAAGTTGGGATAAGAACATGGATGGGAGGGGTTTGTTGGGCCATGGTCTAAGGGCAAGTTGCTAGGACTAGGCAGAATGACAGTTTTTCAGAGTAGATGGGCTGAAGGGCCTGTTTCTGTGCTTGCAGTGCTCTACCACAATTGGATGCTGTTTCTATTAGTATCACAACACTCCATACACACGCAAGATATTACACAGTATAAAGATAAATTTTCCAATCATCAAGCAACTGTCAAAGTCAAAGTGAATCTATTCTCGAAGTATGTATGTCTTACCTTGAAATTCATTTCCTTGAAAAACATTTACAGGTAAAAAAATAAGGAACACCATTTACAAAAACTTAACATAAACTGTCAAGGACTGACAAAAAAATGTTTAAAAGAAAGCAAACTGTGCAAATAATATAGTAATACTGAGAACAGGGACGGTCCCAATCCCGGCTGCGAAGGGAAGAGGGTTGGGCATGAGGTTTGCAACCCCATCCCGTTACAAACCCAGAGCTACGGAAAAACCAACAGGAGCTCTAGAGACTTTATTGCTGGGAGAGGGAGGATCCTTGATGGGCTACACCAGGGACCAGCTTGAAAGATTGGCCCAGGACAGAGGGCTGACAAGTTGCTGTTGGTAGCCTATGGTGTAGTAGGGAGGATGGGTTTACGCTAAAACTGGGAACATGAGTTGTAAATAGTCTTTGAAAGTGAGTCCGTAGGTCATAGAAGCAGGTCAGAGCAGTGGTGAATAAAGTTATCCACATCATTTCAGAAGCCTAATGGTTGTAGGATAATAACTGTTCCTGAACCTGGTGATGTGGAACCCAAGGCTTCTATACCTCCAGCCAATGGCAGTAGTCAGTAGAGGGCAAGGCCCAAATGGTGAGGGTCTTTGCTGCTTTCTTGCCACTGGGTTCCATGTAAATGTATTCAATGGTGTAGTGAGCTTTGCCTGCGATGGACTGGGCTGTATCCACCACATTCTGTAGATTTTTCTGTTCCTGAGCGTTTGTGTTTCCTTACCAGGCGGTGATTCAACCACTTAGGATACTTTCTACTGTGCATCAATAGAAGTTTTTCTATACTTTTGTGACACGCCAAATCAATGCAAGCTTCTAAGAAAGTAAACTGGCAGGGATCAGAGCCCCAGTGAGTGGAAAAGGAATGCAACAATTACTACTGGTGAGTCAGATGCCAAACTATAGGATTTATATACTGTGCAATAGCAGATTATCAGGAGATTGCTGCACAAAATGAAAATTATAGAATTGCTTTTTTTCTTAAAGAAAGGTCTCAATCCCAACTTCTAATTTGGTAAAAGGATAAATTGATTTCCGATAAGATGGTGGATCCAACCAATGGTGTAATTGTTTGTACTTTATACTTTGTCCACATTCACAAGATGCTGCTAGTTATCAATAACATCAAGTACTGCACATCTACCCCACTAGTAGGTAGCTTGGTAGCTGTGGAGATGTTCTTATTGCGCACCGTATTGCGATCTGCTTCATCCAAGGCAGAAGGCCTCAGAGGCGGTGTGCAGTCCAACGGACACTACAAGTGATTGTCTTGGCCATTTTTGTTGCGACTGCAAGGCCCTGTTGGACGTTGGTAATGTAGAATACAGCAAGTCTGACTCACTGGTCCAATGGAAAGACCGACGGTGGGGGAGCTGCGTGGCCTTGGTTGTGGTGCAGACCAGGCCCTCATGCCTCAGAGTTGTCTGTTGCAGCCAGCAAGGAAGTAGACACCGGAGCTGGCTGTGTGCTGCTGGATTCCACACCACGTTGGGGGCTGGCCCCTCCCATCAGTGCTGCCCTCCAGTGTTCGCTCAGTGGAAGACAGGCTGGATTGCAAGATGAGGAACTGCTGCAGGCTTGTTCTTGCAGAATCATGGCTCCAGGACAATATCAATACACCAACAATCAATCCACAGGCCAGACTTGGCCCATATTTTTTGGAACTGTATATTTTTCTGCTATCATAATTATATGTGCTATATGTACTGTGTGGACTGTTGATACTGTGCTTTGCACCTTGGCCCCAGAGGAAAGTGATCTTTTGTCTGTACTCTTGTGGATGGCGTGTATGAGGGTGTTCTGGTGAAGGTGCTCATCATGTCCACTCTGGGGCAGCTCACTCACCTTTGGTCCCCACCAGACACTCAGCTCTCACCTGTGGCTCCAAGTAGCTGTTTGTCTGTGACAGCAGCCACACCCTGGTACATAACTTCGACCAGCAGGCTAAATCAGGTGAGGATAGCTGGCGGCCTCAGGCCCCAGTGAGCTAGGGACATGCCTGTCCCAGCACGCAAAGTCAGCTACGGTGGACTGGGTGGATGAGCTCTACAGAGAGATCCAAATGGCCAGGAAGACGGTACTACAATGCTTTGTGGAAAGCGAAGGGGTTGACAAAGCACAGAAGACTTCATGGTCATCTACTGCAACCAAGGACAACCCCAGTTTGTGATGCTTATTTGTATCTCTGGACCCGGACTTCTGCGGTCAAGAGAATGGAACTGCCCCAGTTCAATGGCTCTTCTACATTAAAAACTCTCCTGCACAGGTTTCCTGTCATCTTTGGATATAACGGACACACCACCACTCAAGTGATGGTTAAATGACAATTAACTTTGAACTCGTACCTAATTGATTGTTGTCACATATACCACAGCAGAGTGAAAACTTATCTTGACTGCCATCAAAACAGGTCATTTCACTAAAAGAGTGTGTCCAGGTTGGAAAGGACAATAAGAAAATGCAGAATAGAGTGTTACATTTCCAGATAAAGTTCACTGCAGATAGTCAGGTGCAATTCCATAACAAAGTAGATTGTGAAGTCAAGAATCCATTTTGTCAGATTAGGAAACCATGCTATAGACTTATAACAATGCTACCAAGTTTAACAGAAGTTACAGAAGTTGAGAGTTAACTTTCTCTTTCTTCTGCGACTTGTAGACGCTACAGGAAACCATTTCATTGACAAAATTGTTCCAGTCGTCGAGTGACCTTTTAATT
The DNA here is from genome assembly GCF_963921235.1 of Mobula hypostoma. Taxonomy (NCBI): domain Eukaryota; kingdom Metazoa; phylum Chordata; class Chondrichthyes; order Myliobatiformes; family Myliobatidae; genus Mobula; species Mobula hypostoma. The sequence goes on from NC_086102.1 coordinate 17,106,545, forward strand.
TGTCCCAATTGATACTGTAGGGCCGCCTTCGCGATGGGGAGGGGCTTGTAGGTGTTCGGGCTGTCTTTCAATCAGACGACTTTGCAATTTACAACAAGGTCACGAAAAAATGATTGGGGGCTGGCGGTGTGTGCCAACAAACCGGTGCAGCAAACAGAAGAATCGAAACGATGCTTTTGCAAACTGATATATGCAATAATGCATAACCTACCACACCAACACGCGGGGACTAGGTTTTCGATGTAATACACAAACACTCAGGGTTGAATATGCTCCGTTCAGAATGCAAATACTTCAAATTAAAGTGGATTCAAATACATCTGTAGGGTAATTCCCCAGTGCCTTTTAAACCTTTGCAAAGCTTCCTAAACATAATAGAATTTTTGTGCAAAATTGAAGGTTTAAGATTTAAAATTAATTAGTTCTCGACGCGGAATGGAAGCTGCAAATGTACCTTAACAAACAAAGAGACTTGATACTCCGATTCTTCTGAAGGGTTTCGGGATAACTTGACCGCAGTGCCTTCCTGAAGAGCCTGGTCTTCTCCGTCTGCCGTTCGCAGGCTAACCTTTCCCTCCCGCAAGGCTTGGCTGTGTTCCCTCTCTCCCCCGTTCCCCGCCATTCGCCCAAACGGCGCAGAGTATGAACACTGCTCCCCGGACCACAGCAGGGGAAGAGGGGCTTAGCAGCCGTGAAAGACACTCACGCATGCGTCCCAAATCCTCTCCTGTGGGTTTAATACCTGGGAAGGGGATTAAGGTAAGTAGCAAGAGAAGAATTATATATTAAAAAAAATAGGCGTGCAAGACTAAGCAGTGGGAATTAGAACACTGAGCTGTCAACGTCATGAACATTTAATTGGGCCCCCAATCTGAGGTGTTTTCCCACCAGATGCGCCGTTAGTTTATTCCTCTCCATAGATGCTGCCTGACCCGCTGAGTTCCTCCTGCATTGTCTCCCAGAAAATGCGATTGGGTTCCTAAGATCATCGATTTCCGGCGTGTCTGACGCTTGGACGTTTGGAAGGTGTGTTTGAGGCAAATAGTCGGCAGATCGGGCAGCATCTGCGAAGAGGGAAAAGGTGAGTTAACCTGCATCAGGAATGGCCGGTTTTGACCTAAGCAAGAAAGGTAGGTTATCTGAAATTGTTGAATTTGGTTCAGTGTGCAGTTCTGCAGTTTTAAGCCAATAAATCACTCTACATGAAATCAAATATATATCAACACCTTGGTGCGGTTTTGGACTTGTGAAAAATCGAATGCCCATTCAAAGGGATAATAATTTTGCAGACTGTGCATGGGGGTCAGTGTGCTGCAGTATGCTGCCCCTATATCAGCTGAAGATGTTGTCTTTCATATTTGTTTGCACGGAATATATGGACCACAAAAGGTCATACACGTCCATTAGTTTCAAAGCCTTTAGATCCTTATCTTGTTTAAACTAAGCATGCTGATTGGCTTGACAGAACATAAACCAGAAGGGAATGATATCCCCCACCCACCTACCTTACTTGTTTTGTGAGTGCCTGCAAGAATACGAATCTCAAGGTTTAATATCACTGACAAGAGAGAAAAGTAAGTGGTGAGGTAGTGTTCATGGGTTCAACGTCCACACAGAAATCGGATGGCAGAGGGGAAGAAGCTGTCCCTGCATCGTTGAGTTGTGTGTCTTCAGGCTCCCGTACCTCCTTTCTGATGGTAGCAATGGGAAGAGGGCATGACCTGGGTGACGAGGGTCCTTAATGATGGCTGCCACCTTTTTGAGGCACCGCCCCTTGAAGACGTCCTGGATGCTGGGGAGGCTGGTGCCCATGATGGAGCTGAGTGAGCTTGCAGCTTTTTGCAGCTTAATTTGATCCTTTCGATCCTGTACAGTAGCCCCCCCCCCACCCTCCACCTCTCATGCCAGATGGTGATGCAGCCAGTTAAAATGCTCTCCACAGTACTGTAGAAATTTGCGAGTGCCTTTGGTGACATACCAAATCTCCTCAAAGTCCTAATGAACATTGAACTTTGAACAATCTTTTTTCCCATCTACATTAATCCTATTTGCTCACATTGGGTCTGTATTCTTCTATGCCTTACCTATTTAAGTGCCTGTCTATGTGTCTGTTGAATGTAGTAACTGTGTCTGATTCCACCACTTCCTCTGGCAGCACGTTTCAATGATCAACCACTCTTTGTGTTAAAACAAAACTTGCCCCTCAGACCCCCTTTAAAACTCCTTCCTCTCATCTTCGAATCGATGTCCACTTATTGTTGATGCCCCACTACCATGGGATAAAGATTCTGACTATGCCTCTATCAGGCCAGCCCTTAGCCTCCTTCAGTCCAAGGAAGACAAGTACAGCCTATTAAATCTCTCCCCATAACTAAAGCCCTCTAATCCAGGCAACATCCTGGTGACCCTTCTCTGCGCTCTCTTCAAAGTTTGCACTTCATCTTAATGTTCATAAACTTTACAGTTTGCCTGTTAAAATATATAGTGAAGTTTAGGATATCATCATAATGTATGATGTGTACAAATTTTTCTACAGAATGGTTTGCAATTGCCTATCTTCTGGGCAGTGACTTTACAAGACGGATAACCTAGCCATTATCAATACTTTTTAGAGACTGTCTGCCTGGTGTTGGTGGTTGCATAACCAGGACTTGTGAAATGCATCAGCTGCTCATATGACCATCCACCACCAGCTCCCATGGCTTCACATGACTCTGATCGGGGGCTAAGCAGGTGCTACACCCTGCCCAAGGATGACCTGCAGGCTAGCAGCGGGAAGGGGCGCCTGACACCTCCTTTGGTAGAAATGTTTCTCTACCCCACCAGCCAAAAATTTAGAACAATATTTCCAAAATCCTAAAATGATCATTGCTTCTTCATTAGGCTGAAGGCAACTTCAGTAAGTAAGTTTGGCATAAACTTGAAGCATTTCTGGTCCTTTTTGTCTTTTACATTACACGTAGTTGTGTCTTCATTAGTTCTTCATTGTCTCTATATAGTTCTTGCATCTTAAAACTTGCCTGGAAATGTGCTCATGGCTCTTTCTAATCATGTAGTACTCTTCCCTCTGATAGACTGGTGGGTGAATTTACTACGAAATGATGTTGGATGAGATTAAGTTAGCTTATTGTCATACACACCAGAAGTTCAAGTTTGTCATTCAGCCATGCATGAATGCCATGAATACAGCCAAGCGAAACAACGTTACTCTGGAGCCAAGGTGCAAAACACAGTGCCAACAGTCATTCACAGACAGCTTGGGCTGAGACTCTTCAACAGGTCGGGAAAAGAAGGAGGAAAAAGCCAGAAGGCTTCTCTAGCTTTGAAAGACTTTACGTCCGCCACCCCTCACCTGCATCTTTTCCCAGAAGGTAGAAGAGAGGAAAGGGAAAGGCCAGGGTGGACGACATCCTTAAGGGTAATACGAGTCTCCCTGAAGCAATACACTGTGGGCAAATGTAGAAGATAGGACAGTGCAGTACAGTACAGCCACTTCATAGAACATACAACAGTGCCGTACAGTACAGGCACTTCAGCCCACAGTATTGTGCTGACCTTTTTACCCACTTCACAGTCAATCAAATCCTTTCATCTTATATAGCCCGTAAACCTCCATTTTTATTTCACCCATGTACTGACCGAAGGATCACTAAAGTCTCCCTAAAGTATTTGCCTCTATCACCATTCCCAGCAGTGCATTCCAGACACTACCACTCTGTGTAAAAACCTACCTCGTTTATCTCCACTAAACTTTCATCCACTCACCTCAAAAGGATGTCATCTGGTATTAGCCACAGCTGCCCATGGATAACGTGCTGGCTGTCCACTCTATCTATGCCTCTTATAATCCTATACAACTCTGTCAGGATACTTCTAGTGGTGAGTCCATTGTTTCAGGATACTGTTATTTCAAAATACTGGAGATGTGTGGTGCCATACATAATTAGATTATGAAGACACGCAGTCCTCTTTTATTGTCATTTAGTAATGCATGTATTAAGAAATGATATAATATTTCCTCCAGTGTGATATCACAAAACACAAGACAGACCAAGACTGATAAAAACTAACAAAACCGCATAATTATAACATATAGTTACAACAGTGCAACAGTACCATAACTTGATGAAGAAGTCCATGAGCACAGTAAAAGTTCAAAGTCATTCAAATGTCCCACATTTCACGCAGACGGAGAGAAGGAAGAAAAACTCTCCCTGCCATACCCGACCACGGTCCAACTCCGAGTCATCCGAAAACTTCAAGCTCTGATCAGCTCTCCGACACCGAGTACTGAGCACCATCGCTACCCGAACGATTCGACCTCCTTCTTGGTCGCCAACAGCAGGCAAAGCCGGGAATTTTGAGGCCTACCCTCCGAAAGGTTCCCGACCGCGCAGTAACGACAGCAGCGAACGAGCGTTTCAGAAATTTTTCCAGATGTTCCTCTGTGCTTTCACGTCCATCTTCATCACATCAGAATTGTCCACGGCCCCTATTTAACAGATACGATATCCTTTTTCATCAGGGGACTGCGCAAATGTACTTCATTTGGAATGAAACTGGGAAATACTTCCCACCACCCCCCCCCCAACTCTCCCATGGGGTGAGGGGTGGCAGACGAAAAGGCTTCCAAAGCTAGAGAGGCCTTTTGGCTTCTTCCTCCTTCCTTTCTAGTCCTAAGGAAGAGTCTCGGCCTGAACTGTCGACCGTTTATTCATTTCCAGAGTTGCTGCCTGACGAGCTGAGTTCCTCCATCGTTTTGTGTGTGCTGCTGTAGATTACCAGCCTCTGCAGAATCTCCTGTGTTTCCAAAGCTCAAGTTACTGCTGGTACTGGTAAACGTAGCAAGGAAAATGAAGTGAGAGTAATGGAGGCTTCGAGTCATACAGCACAAAAGCAGGCCCTTCATCCCATCTAGTCCATGCTGGCCTCATTTTCCGCCTAGTCCCATATACCTGCACCTGGATCACCGCCCTCCTTACCCCTCCCATCCATGTACCTATCCAAACTTCTCTTAAATGTCACAGTTGAACCCTCATCCAACACTTCCACTGGCAGCTCGCTCCACACTCCCACTATCCTCTCAAGGAAGACGATTCCCCCTCAGATCCCACTTGTGAAAGAGTTTTTAACTAAGTTAAAAACCGAGCTGACAGATGAAGCACAAAGGCGAGTCATACCGAGAAATAGGGAACAAAGTGAACAGATTAATTCAGTGAAAAAGAGTGGAAATAGAAATGAAACTTATTTATAAATAACAACATACACAAAATACTGGAGGAACGCAGCATGTCAGCATGTTTATATAACTATAAATATATAGTTATACAGTATAATTAGTAACATAAATATGAAAATAGGCAGTTTCCAAAGGAAGGATGGGGTCAATAAGGGAACAAGAAAAGTCCATGAAATTGGGAATGAAATTAGTGCTTTGCTGCTATCTGCTTCAAGGAAATAAAAACTGTCAATGATAAGCTGAGAAGGACAAAAATAAGTTATGATAAGTACTTGGGAAATTTAATTGCATCAAGCTGGGATTTATCAAAATTACACAACTGTAAATCAATTTCCCTGTGGTGAAACATGACAAGTGGGGTTGCTTCATTCTGGAACTTTGGACAGGTAGTCCCAGTTGGAGGTGGGTAACGTGTCAGTTGTGTGTCAGATGGTTTCATTTACCATGCAAGTTAATAGAACACATGGCCAAGTGATTAAGGCATTGGACTAGCAACCTGAAGGTCGTGGGTTTGAGCCCCAGCTGAGGGAACGTGTTGTGTGCTTGAGCAAGGCACTTAATCACACATTGCTCTGCGACGACACTGGTGCCAAGCTGTATGGGTCCTAATGCCCTTCCCTTGGACAACATTGGTATCGTGGAGAGGGGAGACCTGCAGCATGGGCAACTGCTGGTCTTCCATACACCCTTGCCCAGGCCTGCGCCCTGGAGAGTGAAGACTTTCCAGGCGCAGATCCATGGTCTCGCAAGACTAACTGATGCCTTCATTAATAGAACGTAGAACATTGTAGTACAGTACAGGCCCTTTGGTCCACGTTGCTGTGCTAACCTTGTAACCTATGCCAAAATCAATCTAACCTTTCCCTCATACATAGCCCTCTATTTCTCTATCGTCCAAGTTGTCCTAGGACAGGGGTTCCCAACTTGTGGTTCATGGACCCCTTGCTAAATGATGTCGGTCCACGGCATATAAAAGTTTGGGAACCCTCGTGCCAGGAGACACCTGTCATTGGGATCTTGCAGGACAACAGAGCTATTACAATATGCTGCTGTGTCAGGACCACTATAAGGTACATAAATCTTTGATCCTTTGCCCACTTCCCACATTCAGACTTGCATTCAAACCCATAAGGCCTAGACCCTTCAGTCTCTCTCTGATCCCCACCACACCTGTTTAAGACAAACACCAGATGCGTCCCAACCAGGCCCCAATCCTCACTTTCACTTCTGCCTTAAGAGTCATGGAGTACTACAGCACAGAAGCAGTCCTCTTGTCCCACCTAGTCTGTGCCAACCTATTTTTCTGTCTACTCCCATCGACCCACACCTGGACCAGATCCAAACCCCACCCGTTCTTGTACCTATCCAAAACGTCTTTTAAATGTTGCAACTGAACCTACTCCTCCAACTTCTGCTGGCAGCTCGTTCCACACTTGCACTGCCCTCTGTGTGAAGAAGATTTCCCCCTTAGGTTCCCCTTAAATGTTTAACCTTTAACTCTTAACCTATGACCCTAGTTCTAGTCTCACCCAACCTGAGGGGGGAAGCCCGTATGAATACCCCTTATAATTTTGTATATCTCTATAGGATCTCCCCTCATTCTCCTTCTTAACACACTGCCAACAAGACTCAGAACAGTGGAGTCTTTGTTCTCCATAGGCTCTCTTCTAAGCCCTGCCACCTCCTTGGTTGTAATAATCCTCGCAGGTTCTACCTGGCCAGACTCCAACACCTGCAGTGGTTCGCCTAATCCACTGGAGAAGTCTCTCCAAAGTTTGTCCACTTTGAAGGAGTTCTGTGAGATCCTCTCTTACTGTCCCTCTATAATTTCTGCTCCTCTCTTGCTCTTTGACCACAGTTCACTCCCACAGACACATGCCCTCCCTGAATACTTGTTCTCACTGCCATCCTGCCCTGTGTGGCTTCTGGCTTCCTTTCCAAGCCTGCCAGTTTATTTCCATCTGAGATCCTGGCTATTGACTCTCCCTTCACTGCTTCAGCCAATGGTTTTCCCTCCACCTCCCAAAATCTATCCTCTCCTCCATACATCGATAGCTTCTGGCCCCGTTTCTCTCTCCCCGCCTACATCTTCAGGCCCCCATTTCCCAACCTTGCCATGAATAAGACAGTCCAGGTGATAGACCCTGACCTGAAACGTTGACTGTCTGTTTCACTCCACAGATGCTGCCTGAACTGCTGAGTTCCTCCAGCATTTTGTGCACCACACCACATTCTGGGCCCGTCTCCACTCGCCCAGGTCCTCAGCCCATGGCTCCTGCCCTCTCTCCTCCTCGAGCATCCGGAACCAACGTTAAACATCAGGATTACAAAGCAGGTCTCTGGTGGTTTTGAAATTTGTCGCAACACGTTGCCCCATTGATCTGGTCATTGTCATGCCTCCTTTGATCACGTGATCAGCCAGTGATCATTTCAGTACACTGAAAATTTTAGACCCAGGAAATGAAAGGTTGAAAGCACTTAAGATGGAAAAGGAAAACATTTGAAGAAAAGTGAGGACAAAAATTATGGAGGCCCTGGAGTCAGCCTCCTTACAGATGGAGATGGTGCCAAAGGCCGGGAGCTGAGCAAATGTCATGGTGCCTGTCAGTAAAAGACGAGAGCAATAGATGACAGTATCCACCTAATGGAAAACACCTGAATCATGTCCTTAGGTTTGTGCTCAATCTCTGGAACCCTATTCTTAGGTCTGTGGTCAACTTTTGAACCCTGTCCTTAGGTCAGTGTTCAAATTCTGAATCCCACCCACCCTTAGGTCAGTGGTTAAGCTCTGCGCTCCAACCTTAGGCCTGTGGTTAACCTCCTGAACTCCATCCGTAAGCCTGTGGTCAACTCTTGAACTTCATCCTTGGGTCTGTGATCAATGTTCAAAGCACCATCCTTATCTATGATCAACTTTCTGAACACCGTTTTAGGTCTGTGATCAACCTCCTGAACTCCATCCTTAGACCTGTGGTCAATCTCCTAAGCACCCTCCTTAGATCTGTGATCAACTTCCTGAGCCCCATTTTAGGTTTGTGATCAACCTCCTAAACACCATCCTTAGGTCTGTGATCAACCTGTGAACCCCATTTTTAGGTCTGTGATCAACTTCCTGATCCCCATCCTTAGGTCTGTGGTCAACCTGGCCTTAGGAGAAAATCTCCAGACATCACCTTTACAAATTTCCTTCAACTGCATTTCATCACACACTTTGGTGAACTTCTTGGTACATTTCATTTGATTAATTTGTATTGATCTGCGGATCAATTCCTTGAATAAAGTATTTCTTTGCCAAATTATCTAATTCTTGGTCTGTTGATGTCTGTTGGGCATCATGGGAGTTAAAGAATTATGTGAACTCTCCATATATTACAGAGAGGCTTAAAGGTTCTGATCTGCTGTGAGAGAATACACAGCACCAAAAAAAAGCTTATGTCAAAGTTATGAATAATAACAATCATAATGACAGCAATGATTGGTTAACTTTCTAGAACTAGGATGATAAACATGGGGGCAGCAGGTAGCACAGTGTTTAACACTATTACTTTACAGTGTCAGTGAATACCAATAGGGGTTCATTTCCCACTACTGCCTGTATAGTTTGTACTGTACTGTGAGAAGGTCTTAGGCACATATATATATGTAGCGAGGGTGCCTAAGATTATGCACAGTACTGTATTTGTCAATGTGGAGCGGAGAGTGAGTTTGTAAGTCTGGTGGGAGCAAAGGATTTTGGGAATGGCGAGGGTGGAGAGCTGTGGGAGGGGTGTGAGACAGATGGCACAGAAGGAATTCCAAGGGGTGACACAGGTGCAGACACACCCAACAATGGGACACCAGGCAAGGTTATCTGATTCCAAACAATTGGTTTATTGATTATTACAGAATGCTTCTCTGGTGTTTCGTGCTTCCTCCCACCTCCCTACCCCTTTCCCCTCACCCTGTCCCCTACCTACTCTCAGTCCACAATAGAAACCCACATCGGAATCAGGTTTATCATCACCCACATGTGTGGGCACGTGGCCATTTGGTTAAGGCATTGGACTAGCCACCTGACGGTCGTGAGTTCGAGCCCCAGCCGAGGCAACCAAGGCAACGTGTTGTGTGCTTGAGCAAGGCACTTAATCACACATTGCTCTGTGATGACACTGGTGCCAAGCTGTATGGGTCCTAATGCCCTTCCCTTGGACAACATTGGTGTCGTGGAGAGGGGAGACTTGCAGCATGGGCAACTGCTGGTCTTCCATACAACCTTGCCCAGGCCTGCACCCTGGAGAGTGAAGACTTTCCAGGTGCAGATCATGGTCTCGCAAGTCTAGCGGATGCCTTTAATCACTCACATATGTCATGAAATTTGTTTTTTTTTGCGGATGAGTGGTTAGGGTTAGGATTAGTGAATTATGAAAATGCTATGTTGACAAAAGACGTATGGCAACCTCACTGATTTGGTTTGATGCAAACAGTGCATTTCATTGTATGTTTCAATGTACATGTTGCAGATAAAGCTGATTTCTTTGAAGTGGATTAGTATAGAAAGATCAAGGTTCAGTTTTAAAGTTTAAAGTAAATTTTATTATTGAAGTACATTTATGTCGCCATATACGACCTAGAGATTAATTTTCCAGTGGGCATACTCAGCAAATCTATAGAATAGTAACTACAACAGGATCAATGAAAGATCAACCAGTGTGCAGAAAACAACAAATTCTGCAAATGCAACTATAAATAAATAGCAATAAACAACAAGAACATGAGATAATGAGATAAGGAGTCCTTAAAGTGAGATCATTGGTTGTAGGCACATTTCAATGATGAGGGTAGGTACTGTATCCCCTTTTATTCAAGAGCCTGATAGTTGAGGGCTAGTAACTGTTCCTGAACCTGGTGGTGTGAGTCCTGATAACAATAAAAAAAATCCAAAATCAAATGAAATTGATAGAAATTTGGAAACAAAAGTGTTAATAACAGCTGAGGTGATATCCACGGCTAACGTTGCTTGCTGCCAAATTGATTTACTTTGATGGCTTATACCCAGGTACTTGAGTGTTACTCATGGATACATTTACATATCTACGGTCAGCTTCATTATGCATCTGCAATTGCCAAGAACAATAATTCTGGCTTGTGGTGTAACATGCATATTTCTGCCCTTAATATCCTCAATTACTACCTTCAATGCAAATGTAGACAGTACGGTACCGTTTAATCACTACCACAGGGTCTGGACCATTCATGTCTTCAGCTTATCAAAATATTCCAAAACAGTCTATTATTATAAAGTATCTAAAATTTTGTCCCAATTTCAGAAGCAAAATTCCGATGAGCTTTAATAGTCTTCCCCTTACCCTTCACCACACCTCTCCCCAACATACACACACCCAATCCCCTCGGCTCTCATCAATTCTTCACCTTGCAATTCGGAAGGTATTTTTGGAATAATTTGACTTGTCAATGCTCAGTTAGGCGAAAACCACTAAGACCTACAAATTTCAAAATAAACTTTGTTTATCACCTTAAATTTCAAATGAGTACTCTTTTCGAGAGCTTAGAGCAGAAATTGTCACACGTTTATCTAACCTGTTTCAAATGCAGATTATGCCAAGCCTGGTGGTTTTACAGGCAAGGCAGATATATCTGCAATTATTTTTAGATGTTTCCAGTCAGAATGCTGTGCACCAGAGGTCTATAAAACTTGCAAGTCTTTAGTGACATGTCGAGTCCTCTCTATCTCCTAAAGAAGTAGTGTCACTGGTAAAGGAGTTAAATATCTTATTTATTTATTTAGAGATACAACACAGTAATAGGCCCTTCTGGCCCAAGCCCATGCTGCCCAATTACATCCATGTGTCCAATTTACCTACTAACCCATATGTCTTTGGAAGCTGGGAAACAACCAGAGTACCCATAAGATATAGGAGCAGAAGCAGACCATTCAGTCCATTGAGTCTGCTCTGACATTCAAACATGGGCTGATCCAATTTTTCCAGTCATCCCCACTCCCCTGCCTTCTCCCCATAACCTTTGAAGCCCTGGCTAATCAAGAACCTATCTATTTCTGCCTTAAATGCACCCAATGACTTGGCCTCCACAGCCGCTTGTGAAAACAAATTCCACGGATTTACCACCCTCTAACTAAAGTAATTTCTCCGCATCTCTGTTCCAAATGGATGTCCTTCAAACCTGAAATCTTGCCCTCATGTCCTAGACTCCCTGACCATGGGAAATAACTTTGCCATATCGAATGTGTTCAGGCCTTTTAACATTCAGAATGTTTCTATGAAGTCCCCCCTCATTCCCTGAACTCCAGGGAATACAGCTCAAGAGCTGCCAGACGTTCCTCATACGGTAACCCTTTCATTCCTGGAGTCATTCTCGTGAATCTTCTCTGAACCCTCTCCAATGTCAGTATATCTTTTCTAAAATAAGGAGCCCAAAGCTGCACACAATACTCCAAGTATGGTCTCACAAGTGCCTTACAGAGCTTTAACATCACATCCTTGCTCTTATATTCTGTACTTCTAGAAATGAATGCCAACATTGCTTTCGCATTCTTCGCCACCAACTCAACCTGGAAGTTAACCTTTAGGGCATCCTGCACAAGGACTCCCAAGTCCCTTTGCATTTCTGCATTTTGAGTTCTCTTTCCATCTAAATAATAGTCTGCCCATTAATTTCTTCCACCAAAGTGCATGACCATACACTTTCCAACATTGTATTTCATTTGCCACTTCTTTGCCCATTCCCCTAAACTATCTAAGTCTCCCTGCAGGTTCTCTGTTTCCTCAACACTACCTGCTCCTCCACCTCTCTTTGTATCATCAGCAAATTTAGCCAAAAATCCATTAATCCCACAGTCCAAATCATTGACATACATCGTAAAAAGCTGCAGTCCCAACACCGACCCCTATGGAACTCGATTGGTAACCGGCAACCAGCCAGAATAGGGTCCCTTATTCCCACTCTCTGTTTTCTGCCGATCAGCCAATGCTCCACCCATGCTAGTAACTTCCCTGTAATTCCATGGGCTCTTATCTTGCTAAGAAGCCTCATGTGCGGCACCTTGTCAAAGGCCTTCTGAAAATCCAAGTACACCACATCTACTGCATCTCCTTTGTCTACCCTGTTTGTAATTTCCTCAAAAAATTGTAGTAGGTTATTCAGGCAGGATTTTCCTTTCAGGAAACCATGCTGGCTTTGGCCTATCTTGTCATGTGCCTCCAGGTGGTTCGTAATCTCATCCCTAACAATTGATTCGAAGAACTTCCCAACCACTGATGTCAGGCTGACAGACCTATAGTTTCCTTTCTGATGCCTCCCACCCTTCTTAAATAGCGGAGTAACATTTGCAATTTTCTGGTCATCCAGTACAATGCCAAAATTTATCAATTCGTGAAAGATCATTGTTAATGCCTCCACAATCTCTCCAGCTACTTCCTTCAGAACCCTAGGGTGCATTCCATCAGGTCCAGGAGATTTATCCACCCTCAGACCATTAAGCTTCCTGAGCACCTTCTCAGTCGTAATTTTCACCGGGAGGAAACCCATGCGGTCATGGGGAGAATGCACGACCTCCTCATAGACAGTGACAAGAATTAATCCCTGGTCACTGCCGCTATAATAGTGTTAACGCTAACTGCTACACAATTATTTGTGATATGACTTAACAACAGTACTTATAAAATATTCTAGCCTGAACTCTACTAAATTATTGTGTACTTTGCTGATAGACCTTCCTGAAATTACTTTAAAGTAGTAATAACCATTGAGTCATGGACTCTATGTAAAGTATCTTTCCATAAATTGCACAACACCTGCTAAATTAATGTTAATGCCACATCTAAACTTCTCTTAACGAATGTAATTCTTTGAAATGTTGATTTGGCAGCAATATCTTTTGTTGTCAGGCCTAAAATTCAGAATTCCCTCCTGAAACCTCTTTGGCAATCCTTCTTTATAGCGCTCCTAAAAACCTATTTGCTTGACCAAGTACGCAGTCATCAGCCCTAAAGTCTCCTTAAAAAGTTTTTTAAAATCCTCCTAGGAAGAGCTTTAAGGGGTTTACTGCAATAAAGGTACGACAGAAATGGTACAACACACAAAGGAGCTAGAAAAACTCTCTGAGTCAGGCAGCATCTATGGAGGGAAATAGATATATAAACTGTGCTAGTGTTATTGTTGATTTCCGCACCACATTGGATGCATGTAGTCGATAGATCATGCGTTGAATTGACTTGGCCTCCTTTTCTCTTCTCTACAGGCTTTCGAGTGCGCATGCTCTCGTCTTGGCGGGTGCAGTTCATCACTCCCACAGTGGGTAATATAATGCATGGATCTATTGCTTTTAGAGCAATGACTGCCCCGAGCTCTACGTATGATCTGTTGTCTACGCCTGAGCATTGAGACCTCCCTCTCTCCCTCTCTCCCTCTCTCCCTCTCTCCCTCTCTCCCTCTCTCCCTCTCTCCCTCTCTCCCTCTCTCCCTCTCTCCCTCTCTCCCTCTCTCCCTCACTCCCTCTCTCCCTCTCTCCCTCCCTCCCTCTCTCCCTCTCTCCCTCCCTCCCTCCCTCCCGTGAAAACACCAGTTAAAGCCATCTCCCACTAGCATGCTTTTATTGAATTGATATGTAGTTGCAAAGACGCAACAGGTAAGTTGCCCACATTTGCCTTGGCTAACATAACACAGTAAAGAAGTTTAATCTTATTCTGCTATCATTTGTGCTACATGCATGCATAACAATTTCTAGTAAAAAAAAAGGACTCACGTCTCTAAATGCAATTTCCAGAGCATTTTTTGATAGTGAATAATGCTACTGATGTTGTTGGGGCATATTCTGAAGTTAGGGTATATAACAAATAACTAAATTCAACAGCAGCCATTCTTCAGACAGGAATGTAGATTGTAGATTAAATTTAATATGCAGCCCAGAACAATAGTTTTCCTGGAACTGTGGACACCAATTAAAAATTGAAAACCAGACCATGCTCATTAATATTCATTTTGGCTCTCTGGAGTGTGGGTGTGGAGAGGAAGGTTGTGAAAATTATATGCAATTCAAAGGAAGCATTGTGGATACATTGTAACTCTAGAATTGCCATGCTGTTACGTTTGATCTTTATCGTGTAAACTGTCGTGTAGAACAGGCTTCATCTTCCAAGAGTGTCTCATATTGTTGAATAAAACACTTCTGTATCCACTATCTCAGTGTCTCTCCAGTGACTTTGTTCAAATTACAACATTGGTGTAAAGTAAAGGTAGCAGCCAATTTACACACGTAAAGCATTTTCAAACTGCAACGTGATAATGGAAAGATAATCTGATTTATTAATCAGGGCATCAGGGAGCAAATCACCTGTGAACTGGTTGAAAGTATTTTTAACCACCCACTGGGTGGGTAAAGGGCCTCATTTTTACACTCCATATGAAAGGTGGCACTTTAGCAGTGCATCAAAGTACCAGCTGAGGTACTTGTACTCAGCACTCTGATCCTTCAAGCTTAGGTGCAAGAGTACCACCAACAGGTACCAGGACCTTGCCTGGCTGGCGGTGAGAGGGGCCCTCCCAGTCAGATCCCTCCTGTACGCCCGGAACGTCGTCTCCACAGCCCACTACCCACGGGAGGACTGCAGTGAGGAGGAGTCTGTGACCCACCTCTCTGCACACTGTCAGTTCGCAGAGGAGGATGGACGGGCTGGTGTCACGTTTCATCCCCAGCAGCTGCGTAACAGAGGACTTTCTGATCTATGGGCTGTTCCCGGGGACGCACACGGAGACCAACATCCGGTGCTGCTGGCAGATCATCAACTCGGTGAAAGACGCTCTTTGGTCGGCCCGAAACTTGATGATCTACCAGCACATGGAGATGTCTGTGGGAGAATGCTGCCGACTGGCACATTCTCGGCTGCAGGAATACGTGCTGAGGGACGCACTGAAACTCGGTGCAGCCACCGCAAGGGCCCGGTGGGGAAGGACCGCTGTATAGGTTTCTTCACCCGCGGGAGAGGGAGGGGTCAGGTGGCGGGGAGTATACCCCTCAACAATGATGTGGTAAGGTGAACAACTGGAGGGTCACATGGGTGGCCATAAGTATGGATATGTACAGACTATGATGGAAACGTATATAAAGGATGGAAAGTTACTGAACGGTTTATTGTGTATAATTTTATTTTTGAATAAAGTATATTTTGAAATAAAAAAAAGAGTACCACCACGAAAATAATACTCAAACTACAAACGTTTGTAAATTTATTAACATATAATGTGTGTATGTCATCCCTTTGGATTCATCAGCTGCGTGGAGAGGGGGAATCTGCTGCACGGGCAGCAGCTTGCTCTCCATGTTGTACTGCCCTGGCTTGCGTACTGGTTTGAGACCCTCAGTCAGGTGAGGAAGAATTCCTGGTAGCGGTAGAAGACAAACGGGCCCATAGAAAGGAATGCTACAGTTCAGCAGAGTTGAGACCACTTAATTGATGTGACCTTTGCAACAGAGACTGCCACTTTCACCTTGACCTCATCAGCCGCAGACAGTGCTGCACCAACAACGTAGCTGGGACACAACATCCATAGTCAATCTCAACCAATGGAGGGCCACATGTACAGGACACCATATGCAACCTTGAGATTCATCTACTAGCTGGCATTCACAGAAAAACAAAGAAATACAATAGAATTTGTGTAAAACTATGCATAAACGAAGAATGACAAACAACCAATGCAAAAGAAGACAAATTATGCAATAAATACGTAAATACATACTGGGAACATGAATTGTAGAGTTCCTTAAAAGTGAGTGTGTTGGTTGTGAAATCAGTTCAAAGTTAAGGTGAGTGAAGTTATATACTGCTTATAAGATATTAATAACAGAACATATGTTGTTCATTTTTAATTCTGGAAATAAAATGTGCCTCAACATAATGGAAAAGAATCAGAGGGCTTTGACCTGAACTGTCGACTGCCTATTTCCTTCTACAGATGTCAACTGACCCGCTCAGTTCCAACATCATTTTCAATTTTTTTTAGCTCAGATTACAGAATTTTGGATTTTGTTTTGCTCAGATGAATAAATATTGTTGATTTTAAGTTGCAAATGTTTTCTGTCACCAGCAGAAGTAAACACCAGCAAGGCCAGTCTTAATGTGCCCCACACTTGAACAGAGTGATGTGCAAGGCTACTGCAGCTCTATTTTTGTTTACTGGAGGTTTCTTCTTTTATAGTGTTGTTCCACAGTAAGGAACAATTGAAACTCTTTTCTCCTAGTCGAGAGTGCATTTCAGTTCCCACTGGGCCAGTTGCTGAGCCACATTCTTATGGACTGATACATGCCATAATGAATAACATTGGCAAACTTCCTTCCTTAAATGACATGAGTAAACCGGATGGATTTTTAAAATGTTAATTTTTTAAGATGATTGCTTCTTAAATTGAAGTTAAGTAATTTATTTTATTGAATGATTTAAATTCCACTTGGTTGGGATTTGTTCTGATACCTGCAGGTATTAATGTCAATATTTTGAATTACTATTACTTCTAATAAAGGGTTTTTGGCCTAAAACTTAAGTCTATTTCTCTTTCCCGGAAGGTTGCCCAGCCTGCTGAGAGCTCCCTGCATTTTTGTCTTCAAATCTCAAGTACTAGTCTAACAAACTAAGAACTGTACTATCACCTAACCGGAAGACCACAATCTGTACTGATCAGTGATAACATCTCCTCCTCGCCGACGATCAGCACTGGCGCACCTCAGGGGTGTGTGCTTAGCCCACTGCTCTACTCTCTCTATACCCATGACTGTGTGACTAGGCAGAGCTCAAATATCATATACAAATTTGCAGATGATACAACCATTGTTGGTAGAATCTCAGATGGTGACAAGAGGGCATACAGGAGAGAGATATGCCAACTAGTGGAGTGCTGTCACAGCAACAATCTGGCACTCAGCATCAGTAAAATGAAAGAGCTTATTGTGGACTTAAGGAAGGGTAAGACAAAGGAACACATACCAATCCTCTTCCAGGGATCGGAAGTGGAGAGAGTGAGCAACTTCGTTCCCAAGTGTCAAGATCTTTGAGGTCCTACATATCGATGTAGTCATAACGAAGGAAAGACAGCGAATACTTCATTAGGAGTTTGAAGAGATTTAGTATGTCAACAAATATATTCAGAAACTTCTATAGATGTACCGTGGAGAGCATTCTGACAGGCTGCATCACTGTCTGGTATGGAGGAGGGGGAGGGCTTCTGCACAGGACCGAAAGAAGCTGTGGAGGGCTGTAAATGTAGTCGGCTCTATCTTGGCTATTAGCCTACAAGTACCCAGGGCATCTTCAGGGAGGGGTGTCTCAGAAAGGCAGTATTAAGGTCCTCCAGCACCCAGGGCATGCCTTTTTCTCACTGTTACCATCAGGTAGGAGTTACAGAAGCCTGAAGACACACACTCAACGATTCAGGAACAGCTTCTTCCCCTCTGTCATCCAATTCCTAAATGGACATTGAACCTGTGAACACTACCTCACTTTTTTAATATATATTATCTCTGTTTTTTGTATGATTTTTAACCTATTTGACATACATATAATGTAATTGATTTATTTATTATTATTATTTTATTTTTTTTCTTCTATATTATGTATTGCATTGAACTGCTGCTGCTAAGTTAACAAACTTCAGGACACGTGCTGGTGATAATAAACCTGATTCTGATTATTCTCTTGTGTGGATGCAGTCTTGCTCATTAGACTGGAATGTTGGCAATTATTGCAAGGATAATGAAGTTCAGGAATAAGGAAGTCCTGCTACAAGTGCATGGGGTTCTTGTGAGGCTGCACATTAAGTACTCCAGTGTATGCTGCCGTGTTCTTTTGATTGAATATAAATGAACAAAATCAGTGCAAACACCTAAACTGCCCTTCTAAAATGCTTTCAACGATTGCATCCTCTAAATCTTCATTTTCGTTGTAATGTTCAAGATGATTGTCGATACCTGCAAATTCTTCATAGTTTCTAACTTGTTGAAGTAGTGAAATCATTTCATCTTCTCTCCCAGCCATTTTTGGCAGCCAAGCCTGAGTGCTTGAAATCAATATACAGTTTTGGTGGGTGCCCCACATAGGTTTCCTTTAGTTGCTTCAGTTTCTTCCCGCATTCCAAAGACATACTGTTTAGTAAGTTAATTGGTCAATGTAAATTGACCTGTGATTAGGCTGATGTTAAATAGGTGGGTTGCTAGGTGGCACATCTCAAAGGACCAGAAGGATCTGTTCTGTGCTATATCGCCAAATAAGTATAAATAAATAAAGTATCCATCAAGTCCTAACCTACAGTAAATCCATCCTACCCCAAGCATTATTTTGGTATGGTTTACTCTTTAAAGATTCCTGCCCTAGTCACGCCCTATGTATTCTGATGGGTGTTCAAATCCTGGGGAAAAAAAAACTAGGACTCGGGGAAGCCAGGAGTATAAATACATGGTTCCCTAAAAGTAGTGTCTCAAGTAGATAGGCTGATGAATAAGTCTTTGGAATGCTGGCCTTCATTGGTCTGAGCTCTGAATATAGATATTGGTATGTTATGCTGCAGTTGTACAAGATGTTGGCGGGGATTGTGCTTCATTTTGATCACCCTGCTTTTGGAACAATGGCATTAAGATGGAAAGAGTGCAGAGGAGATTTATGAGGATGTTGCTGGGAGATGAGGGACTGAGTAATGTACAGGTTGCTTTTTCACTGGAGCACAGGAGAATGAGGGGTGATCTTAACAAACATGTAAAAATTATAAAGGTGTCATAGATAGGGACAAAGGATATATTTTTTCCTGGATTTGGAAATCAAGAGCTAGAAGTCATGAGTTTGAGATGAGAGAAGAGGTTTAATAGGAACCTGAGGGGCAACTTTTCCACTCAGAGAGTGGTCAGTGTATGGAATGAGCTGCCAGAGAAAGTGAGTGAAGAAGATATATTAACAACATTTAAAAGGGGCTGGAACAGGAATATGGATAGGAAAGTTTTAAATGGAATATGGGTCTGATGCGAGCAAATGGGAGTAGTTTCCCAGCCAAATCAGCATGGTGGTTGTTGTCAGATCTGGGCCTGGACGAAAGGAGCAAAAAACAAGCAGCTCGTAGGATGGGGGAAGAGGCAGAACGAGCCTCTTGTTGGATTTGGAGTAGGCGAGAGGAGGGAAGCTGGAAGCCAGGAGCAGATGGGCAGTGATTTGGCCATGACTGCCGGCCCACCAACTGGAGAGTGTTGTGATTAAGAGTTGAAACACTCAGTGAAGGTTGGGAGTCACCTGACGACATCTGCTCCTGGTTGAAGGCTACGGTTACCTTATAAGGTAACTGGAGAATGCACCCTAACAGGAATCATGACTGGCATGGGCCGATTGGGACAAATCCAGTTTTCGTAAGAATGTATGCACCATCACAAAGAAGGCACTGCAGGGCCTCTACTTTCTTAGAAACCTGTGTAGATATGGCATATCATCAAAAACTTTGACAAACTTCTATAGATGCACAGTGGAGAGTATCCTAACTTTACATCACAGCCTGGTGTGGAAGCACCAATGCCCAGGAATGGAAAAGTCTACTGAAGTTGGTGGATACAGCCCAGTCCGTCACAGGCAAAACCCTCCGCACCATCGAGTTCATTTATGTGGAAAGCAACATCTATCGTCAAGGACCCCCACCATCCAGGGCATGGTCTTTTGTCTGTATTATCATCTGGCGGAAGGTACAGAAGCATTAGGTCCCATTCCGCCAGAAACAGTTATTACCCTTCAACCAGCAGGCTTCTGAACTGTTATGGATAACTTCAATCACCATTACTCTGAACTAATTCCACTACCTACAAACTCACTTCCAAGGACTCTGCAACTCTTATTCTGATTTTTTTTTTGTATTTTCAAAATTTATCTTCTTTTGCACATGGTTATTTGTCAGACTTTGTTTATGTACATTTTTTCATAAATTTTATTTCATAACTTTATTTTCCTGTAAATATCTGCAAGTAAATGAATCTCAAGGTAGTATATGGTAACATAGTCAAAGATTAAAAGGACATTTATTGTCAAAGTGTGTATACAGATCACAGCTCTGAGATGTGTCCTCCCACAAGCCCCCATGAAACAAAGAAAACCATGGAACCTGTTAAGGAAAACATTAAACATCCAAAGCGCAAAAAAAAACAAACTGCACAAACAGCAAAGAGCGAATGAACAACACGTAGAATATCAAAGATCAAACAAGGAGTCCAGAAGTGTTCAGGTTAGTTTAATTTAGCATTGCGCTATACTGATATACAGTATGTACTTTGATAATCCTTTCCACTTTGACTTTGGACTCTCAGAAAGAACGGTGGTGGTGAGATCTAGAATGATTTGCAGGGTAAGGGGTCAGCAAGTCTGAGTCCTGGACAAGTGGGAATTTTGTTTTCCCTTTGGGCTTGTCCCAGAGAGCTGCAGATGCTGAATCATTAGGTCTGTGAGCTTCTTAAACACAAAAGATGCTGGAGACTAGAGGAACACACACAAAATACTGGAGGAACTCAGCAGGTCAGGCAGCAGCTATGGAGGGGAATAAACAGTCAACGTTCTAGGCCAAGGCCCTGGTGTCCTGATGAAGTGTCTCGGCCGGAAGCTTCGACTGTTTACTCCCCTCCATAGATGCTGCCTGACCTCCAGTACTTTGTGTGTTCTATTATAGGATCTTCTGGTACTGCAGTGGAATCAGAGGCTGTAAGCAGCAGGATAAGGGTGAGGGAGTTGAGACTCTACGCAGAGGAGCTTTGATCTTAATGAATGGTGGAAGAACTGAATTGCCAGCACCTCCGCCTGACGAATGATTGGCTTACGGCGGGTTAAAAATGGCAACATGTTTGTATCGTGTTGCCAGCGCTGACGTCAGAGGTGGTAGCGAGGTGCGTCGTGCCCTGGCAACAAAGTATCGGGCGGGCGGCGAGCGAGTGGCTGCGAGCACTGGGGGAAGTGTGGCAAAAAACCGTCCGCAGAGCCCGTCCTTCTGCTCGGGGAGGGTGGGGTGTAGCGGGGAGGAAAAATAATGACGGTGGCGAACAACGGCGAGAGCGAGAAGAGAAGCCCGGTGAATGCGGACGACATGGAGAGGGAGAGCGATGTGTATCCGGCGGCGGACGGTGAATGCAGCGGCGGGCTGCAGGCGGACGGGCAGCGCCGGCAGGGGCAGCTGGGCTCGCAGCTCGACGACTTGCCCACCTCCACCATCGCTTGCAACGTGGACGAGCGGGTGTTTGTGGACGCCCTGTACCGGGTAAAGCTCCTTCTCGTTAGGGGCGGGTGTTTGGAGGGTGTCTCGGTGCGGCTGTGGTACCAGGCCCCTGGAGGGTGCGGGAGGCCCGGCCCCATCTCCACACTCGATGCTGTCACCGTTTTGTGTCCAACCTCTACCGAAAATTAAGCCGTTTAATATTTTAGAAATAAATTAAGTTGGACTGGTGCATTGAGAGCTTGGAATGCATCGTTTGTCTTTGAGGAGTGACGTTTGGATTGGTCTTATTTGACAAACAGTAATAATGTGTTTTGTGCCCCTTTCATTATTGTTTGAGTGCAAATGCCCAACTGTCCAGGGATAATGTATCTTAGATTATTTGTTGCATTGTACTGTAAAAAAGCAAACGGCTATCTGGTACTGTTTTTTGAATAAATGTGGTCAATATTGTCATGTAGTCTAAAGCCTGTGCAATCAAAATGATATGCAGAAGAAGGTACACATTGATTGGTAATAAGATATTTACTTTCCCTGTCTGGATTCCTTTGGTGTAGATTACAGTTTTCTGTTTAGGAGTTCTTTCAGAATCTGCGTTTTTGTATGGCATTTCGAATGTTACTGTTGTAGGTGTTTTTGGGAGTTTTCCATCCAAGTAGTTTAAGTCCGGGAACTGCGGAACTGAAGTGTGTTTAAGCGTTCAGTGGTTTCTTATTGCACAGGTCACTTTGCCCAAAATATTTCATTAGTGACCATGTTAGCTAAAAATAACTGAGTTCCTAATTATTAAGTTCCAAGTAAATTTATTACCAAAGTACCTATATGTCCCAATAAACTCCTGAGATTAATTTTCTTGCAGGCATTCATGGTAGAATAAAGAAGTACGATAGACTTAATGAAAAGCTATACACAGGCTGACAACCAATGTGCAAAAGAAGACACTGCAAATACAAAAAAACTTATAATAAATAATATTGAGAGCATGAGTTGAGGAGTCATTGATATATGGGTTATTGAGGCAGTCACAGTAGAATAAAGAAATGAAACATTACGTGCAAGGACTGACAAGCAACCAATATGTGAAAGAAGATGAACTGTGCAAAAACAAAGAATGATGAAAATCCCTTACTCTTCCTTCAGTTCGTTCTGACGAAGGGTCTCAGCCTGAAACGTCGACTGCACCTCTTCCTAGAGATGCTGCCTGGCCTGCTGCGTTCACTAGCAACTTTTATGTGTAATGCTGAGTATTATGGGTACCTAATCGTTTTCATGCTAGGGACCAAATACCATTAGGCAAGGGGTCCGTAGACCCCAGGTTTGAAACTCCTGACTGAGAACGTGAATTGTTGAGTTCTTGACAGTGAGTCTATAGGTTGTGGAGTCAGTTCAGTGTTGAGGTGAATGAAGTTGGTTCAGGAGCCAGACGATGGAAGGGTAAATTTAGTGCATATACCTACATCCGTGACCTGAACATCTACTTTAGCAGTTTGCCTATCCACGGAATCAGATACTGTACATTTTCTATAAACTGTATCTGTTCGAGCATGTTTTACAGTTAAATGCCTAAAGCTTAATTATGATCCCATCATAAAAGCCACCGATGGCTTATATCTATCGGCGCTAAATCTGGAAATGCAGAATCTGCAATTGTTCCTTGGGTTGAATTTTACAACTTGATTAACATACCTTTACATTTTATTGGAAATTCTTTGATAAACATCATTGAAGCATATTTAAATGCAGTTGCAAGATAGGGTGAGTTTCAGCTCTTCTGTTCATTCACTGATATAACAACCACAATGCTGTTACCACAGTTGACTTCCTTTGAAAAACCTTGACAATTTTGCTCCATCATGGGCACCAGCCTCCCCACCATTGCAGCAATCTTCAAAAAAGTGCTGCCTCTAAAAGGTGACATCCATCATTAAGGATCCCCACCACCCAAGGCATGACCTCCTCTCGTTACTACCATCAGGGAGGAAGTGCAAGAGCCTGAGGAGGCATTGCTTCTTCGCCTCCACCACCAGATTTCTGAACAGAAAATGAACCCACAAACATTACCTATTTTTGTTCTTTTTTTAAAAAGAAGACTTTGTATCTTTTCTTCCAATCCTGAAGAAGGATATCGACCTGAAATGTCAACTGTCGTCTGGCCTGCTGAGTTCCTCCAGCAGTTTGTGTTGCTCACCATTTTTGCTTTTTTTATTATTTATTTTAGTTTATTTTTAATTTTTTCTTATAGTGTATTTTATATAATGCATTTTACTGCTACTGCAAAACAACACATTTCACAACAGATGCCAGTGATAATCCTAATTCTGAAGTTGCTCAACCGATTTATTTAAATTCTACAAGTTTCAGACTTGCATTTACTTGAAGGGGGGGGGGGGAAGCGTGGATGCCAGGCGTACTTTGTCAGTAAGGCCCCTTCAATCTGTCTTTCGAGACCAAATCTATAAACCAGAAATAAAACCAGGAATTTGTAAAGCTCAGCTCACCAAAGTCTGAGTGCTAGTTAAATTTTAATGATGGAAAGTTTATAGGCAATATGCTGTTTGTCATCTTAAAAAAGGTTATTGATGAGCCTATTAAAGTTTATTTGTAATGCTTACATTGGCTATGTGTAGTTGCAAAGCAAGTTTCCCCCTTAGATCTTGCTTCACTCTTAGAGAAAAATTGGACGCTGCTAGGTTCTCCCTACCTCGCCTTTTTTTAAAATTTATTGACTGCTTCACATTTTCCGTTTTTGCAATCTTGCATTGCTGGCCTAAGAAAGGTCAAGACTAAAGGCAGAACGTGATGAAAACAGTCAGCAAGTGTGGAGGAAACAGCTTATTGTTTCAGGTTCAACATCCTATGGGAAATGTTAGCTGTTCTGCGACTATTTTGCCCATTTCCTTCTGTTTTGCATGAGTTAAAATTCGGTGTATGTGTGAAATTTCCTTTGCTGTATTAAAGTTCAGTACATTTGTAGATAGTCATAGAGCACTACAGAACAGAAACAAGCCCTTCGGTCGATCCAGTATGTGGTGAACTGTTATTCCGCTCAACTCATACCGGGACCTTAGCCCTCTCTATGCCTCGCATCATCCATGTGAAAGGAAAGGTATGTCGCATCCGGAGTTTCTCTGGTGAGCAGATGATTTCACTCCACTCCTCTCTGACGTAGTGGGAGGCGAGTTACAGCAGTGGTTTGCCATTGCCTTCTGCCGGGTGAGTTTCCAAAGAGGTCACCTACTCATAGCCCAGCATGGGTGGAAAGCATGCTGGGGAGCTGGCTGGATTCGAACTTGGGACCTTTCATCCCGAAGTCCGGCACTGATGCCACAATTTTTCTCTTAAATGGTGAAATTGAAACTACAGCCACCACTTCTGGCTCCTCATTCCACACTCTCACCCACCCATTGAGTGAAGAAATTCCCCCTCATGCTCTCCTTGTGTATTTCACCTTCCACCCTTAACCTACGACCTCTAGTTCCCAAACTCGGGGAAGGTCTAATTTAAGTGGACACTGAGTGTATGTTTGCGTTCTTCTGCTTTGACATGAGTGTTCAGAGATGTCCTGTGCACCACTGTTTTAATATGTGATTATCTGAGTTACTGTCACCTTCCTTTCAGCTGTAACTAGTCTGGCCATTCTCCTCTGACCTCCCCCGCACCCCAAGGCATTGTCGCCCACAGAACTGCCGTGCTCACTGGATGTTTTTCCTTCTTGCACCATTCTCTGTAAACTTTAGAGACTATTGTTTGTGAAAATCCTAGGGGATCAGCAGTTTCTGAGATACTCAAAAACCACAGTCTGGTACCAACCATCATTCCATGCTCAAAGTCACTTAGATCACATTTCTTCATCATTCTGATGTTTGATCTGAAGAACCACTAAACATCTTGACCGTGTCTGCATGCTTCTATGCATTGAGTTGCTGCCACATGATTGGTTGAATAGATATTTGCATTAATGAGCAGTGTACTCAATAAAGTGGCCACTGAGTATATATTAATGAACTGAAGTAAGAAAGTCAATTCCCATTTGATAAAGATTAGATTAGCTTTATTTGTCACGCGTACATTAAAACTTACATGTTAATGTAGGATTGTACTGAGGACAAACCCCAAGTGTCACCATGCTTCTAGTGCCAATAAAGGATTAGTGAGCTGTGGGAATGCTCGCTACATCAGTAGATTGTGGTAGGAAACCCAGACGGTCATGGGGTAATCTTAAAGTTGGCACAGTAAAGCTTTGTGCTAGCCGCTATGCTACGGTACTGCCCACGGGCAGTATGAGGAAAGCTAAATTAATTCTGCTTGGGAACAAAACTACGTAAAGATGAAAGCCAATTACCTTTTTAATCTGGAAATGTACTGCACACACAATTATTTACACTTGGCTCACTGATCTTTCAAAGTTTAATGGCTGCAAAACTGAACATAAGTTTGTTTATTTTACCATCCTTGCTCCATATGCTCGATAGATGGTTGTATTTGTGAAAGGGCAACCATCCCAATCTTGAGGTATTACAGCAGAAGTTCCTCAGGTTAGTGTCCCAGGCTCAATCATCATTTACTTGTTTTCAACACAGAAGCAATGCTGGAGGAACTCTTAATAAGTTGGGCAGCATGTATGGAATCAGTGTTTTGGGCCGAGACCCTTCAGCACTGATTTCCATCCTGACTGAGTTCCTCCAGCATTTTGCTGGCTTTCCATCAATGGCCTTCCCTGTGTCCTAAGGAGGCAAGTTCACTGATTACTGCTCAAGTGTCCAATTCTATTGCAATGCCATAACAAATGAAGCTCCCTAAAATCAAGATGACATTCAGGCGTGGACTGATGACTGGCAAGTGACACTCTTGCTGTAAGAGTGACCGGAGGTGACCGTGTTCAACAAAGCAGAGTTTAATCGCATGCCATTAATGTTCATTGACAGGCTCATCGCTGTTGACAGGTTCCTCTCCGTTAATATCCTGATGGTCACCTTTGACCAGAAACACAAACTGGGCCAGTCATGTTAATCCCATGACTCCAAGAACAGGTCAAAGGCTGGGTGTTCAATGGACTCACCTGATCTCCAGGTCCTTTGCACAAGTAAGGAGCACGATGGAATGTTGTCTAATTGCCTAGACGAGTGCAATGCCATCAGTGCTTCCAAACCAGGTTGTCTATCACCAAGAAGGACATCAAACACAGATGCATGGGAGCACCACAGTTTGCATGTTCCTGTATAATGTGTATACTTCCCTGCCTTGGAAATGGACCACTGGCCCTTGACCACTGAAACTACCTCCAACAACACTGTGGGAGCATCTTCACAAGAAGCAATGTAACGGTTCAAGAAGGCAGTTCACCTCTACCTTCGCAAAGGCAATTAGAGTTGTGAAATACATGTTAGTTTTGCAGGATGCCCAGAATCCAAGAATGAATTTTCTGAAACCTGTTCATGATCTAACAATCCTTTTGTCCTCAAGCCTCAGTCAGATTAATTGAATGACCTTTAATAGACTTTTGGAGAAGTGACGTGCAGATTTTTCAGTGCCCAAGGTGTGTAAGCATGCTTACTGGTTCAACTCTTAAGCAGCCTTGCTCTGATTTTAAGAGCGGAAAGCGAGTTTGTAAATCTGGAGACAAGCAAAGGATGTTGTGGCAAGAGTGTAGTGCCATGTGTGGGGTGTGGCATAGTTGGCAAAGGAGTGTCAAGGATGGGGAGCGGTGTGGGTGCAGACCCACCCAGCCCTGGGACATCAGGCAAGGTCATTTGATTCCAAACTATTAGTTTATTGATCACCACAGAATGTCTCTGGTGCTTCCCACTCCCTCCCCCTCCCTTCCCCTTTTCCCAACCATGATTCCCCTCTCCCTGCCCCCTTCCCACACTTAGCTCACAATAGAGGCCCAGATCAGAATTGGGTTTATCATCACTCACATGTCATAATTTTTTTTGTGGCAGCAGTACAATGCAATACATAAAGTTACTATCAGAAGTCTTAGGCACCCTAGCTACATTTACGTCTTAAGATTTTTGCACAGTACTGTACCTTAAAATCTTAACTCGATTGTATTATTCCTCCACTATTTAAGCTTAAAGAATGTATGCCAGTATGATGCAGCCTGACCTTGGTTTTTAACCCTATTAAGCTCATGACTCTGATTAAAATCATGATTGGCTGAAGAATTTGTCCCTCATCCGTATTGAAATCAAGACTTGCATTTATCCATTTTATGTTGTAATGCATTTTGAAGACCATTAATATTTTACTTTATTCCAGCCCATTTCAGTAACATTCATGAAGTTGGGAAGAGAATTGGGGAGCTTTGATAGACTTGGTGGTCAGTAGGTTAAATCATTGTGGTTTAACAGTCACTAAATCAAGCGTTGACCTTGCAAGCCCAACTCGTAAAGAAGTGTTGAGCTGATGGCAGAATCTGAGCGACATGTTCCCAAGTTCCTTAAAAGAAATTCTTGGTTGTCATTTAAAGATAATGGTAGTTTGATAATTACTTCAAAGTAACTTTATTTCAAATATCTAAAGTATTCACTTTCTTGCTGATAATAAAATAATTATAACTAGTTAATCCCACCAAAATGTCTTTACTTTGAGGCCAAATTCAGTTTGGAGAAGTATCTCGCAGTCTGCCTGGGGAGCCTCCATCCTGATGCTATGAATATCAATTCTCTCCTCCTCCCTCCCCCGTCCCCCTCCACAGCACACCTCCCACTTCTCCCTTTTTCCATTCTTTGTCCTGGTTATCCTCTCACCCCATCTCTTCTCTCCTGCCCATCACCTCCATAGGTTCCCCCCTCTTTCCCTTTCTTCCGTGGCCCACTGTTCTCTTCTATTAGATTCCTTCAGCCCTTTACTTCTTTTACCTATCCCCTCCAACTTTTTACTTCATTCTTCCCCTGCCCCATTTACTCATACTCCTCCTTGCCTGCCAGCTTGTTCTCCTTCCCCTGCCCCCACCACCTTCTGTCCCCTTTTCCAGTCCTGATGAAGGGTCTCAGCCCGAACTGTTGACGATTTATTCCCCTCTGTAGACACTGTCTGAGCTGCTGAGATCCTCCAGTGTTTTGTAGGTGTTGTCTTAAATAGTCTGTAATAGATTGTAGCGTGTTCTCTAGATTCCCAAAACTCTTGCTGTACCTCGATGCCAGTTCATCCAAACTGTGTGGCAAGTGTGTATAGATTCTGTAATGTGTTCCAAAGTGGTTTGCACATGAAGTTCAAAATTGGTGAGTTCTTCAGGAAATTTTAATTGTCCCAGCAAACATTTGCCCATGTTTGATGAGCAGAAGCAGTACCAGGAGAACCAACATCCAGCTTGTGTCTGGAGAACAGCGGAGTATTAGCAATTCCAATACAGGCTAATAAATGTTTGTTTTTAGAACAGTGCTCCAAGCTAAGTGGAGTCACAGAGACTGGTTTAGAAAAGAAGAATTTAGGATTGAAGCCAAGAGGTTCTGCTGGCACCTGGAATGGAATTGTACAGGAATGGAGAGCATCCCTGGAATCACTAAAGCTGTGCTGTGCAATGTAGAGTGACATCTTGCACTCGCTGTCCCCACATCCCCCAAAGGACCCGTGTGTCATCCACATTGCTGCAACCTCTACTGCAGTGCAGACCTGTGTTGTGACCCTTTGATTAAAGCACCAAGCTAGATCCAGGAGGGCACGGCTGCCAGATTAGGTTTTCGAATTTCAGAATTTCTTCATCCAGAGAGGGTGGTGAATCTGGAGCAACCAGAAAAGGAGCAACCGGAAACACGTCGTTATGTGAACCATAGAGTCCACTCCACAAACCGTACTGATGAAACCTTGCCCAAGACCCAGTACTCTGGTACCATCCGACAGAATCGAGAGAGAGAGAGAGATCATTGAATATTGGAATCTTCCATCGGGAGCAGTGAGTGAGTGGGGGGGTGCGGTGTGAGGGTGGAGAGAGAGATCATCTGTATGCAGGGACCTTGGAAACACAGAAAGCCTACAGCACAATACAGGCTCTTAGGCCCACAATGCTGTGTTGAACATTACTTATTTTAGAAATTACCTCAGGTTACCTATAGCCCTCTATTTTTCTAAGCTCCTTGTACCTATCCAGTAGTCTCTTAAAAGACGCTGTTGTATCCGAGCACCACTGTTCCTGGCAGCCCATTCCACGCACTCACCATTCTGCATTTATACAAAAAAACTTACCCCTGACATCTCTGTACCTACTTCCAAGCACCTTAAAACTGTACCCGCTCGTGTTAGTCATTTCAGCCTGGGGGGGGGGGGGGGGAGCCTCTGACTGTTCACACAATCAGTGCCTCTCATCTTGTACACCTCTATCAGGTCACCTCTCATCCTCCATTGCTCCAAGGAGAAAAGGCTGAGTTTACTCAGCCTATTCTCATAAGGCATGCTCCCCAATCCAGGCACCATCCTTGTAAATCTCCTCTGCACCCTTTCTATAGTTTCCACATCCTTCCTGTAGTGAGGCGACCAGAACTGATCATAGTACTCCAAGTGGGGTCTGACCAGCATCCTATATAGCTGCAACATTACCTCCCTGCTCCTAAACTCAGTCCAACGATTGATGAAGGCCAATGCACCATATGCCTTCTAAACCAGAGTCAACCTGCACAGCAGCTTTGAGTGTCCTATGGACTTGGACTCCAAGATCCCTCTGATCCTCCACACTGCCAAGAGTCTTACCATTAACACTATATTCTGCCATCATATTTGACTTGCCAAAATGAACCACCTCACACTTATCTGGGTTGAACTCCATCTGCCACTTTTCAGCCCAGTGATAGGATGAAAAAATGTCCCGCTGTAACCTCTGACAGCCCTCCACACTATCCACAACACCCCCGACCTTTGTGTCATCCGCAGATTTACTAACCCATCCCTCCACTTCTTCATCCAGGTCATTTATAAAAGTCATAAAGAGAAGGGGTCCCACAACAGATCACCGAGGCACACCACTGTTCAGCGACCTCCAAGCAGAATATGACCCATCTACAACCACTCTTTGCCTTCTGTGGGCAAGCCAGTTCTGGATCCACAAAGCAATGTCCCCTTGGATCCCATGCCTCCTTTCTCAATAAGCCTTGCATGGGGTACCTTATCAAATGCCTTGCTGAAATCCATATATACTACATCTATTGCTGTTCCCTCATCAATGAGTTTAGCCACATCCTCAAAAAATTCAATCAGGCTAATAAGGCATGACGTGCTTCTGACAAAGCCATGCTGACTATTCCTAATCATATTATGCCTCTCCAAATGTTCATAAATCCTGCCTCTCAGGATCTTTTCCATCAACTTATCAACCACTGAAGTAAGACTCACTGGTCTATTATTTCCTGGACTACCTCTACTCCCTTTCTTGAATAAGGGAACAACATCTGCAACCCTCCAATCCTCCGGAACCTCTCCCGTCCCCATTGATGATGCAAAGATCATTGCCAGAGGCTCAGCAATCTCCTCCCTCGCCTCTCACAATAGCCTGGGGTACATCTCGTCCGGTCCCAGAGACTTATCCAACTTGATGCTTTTCAAAAGCTCCAGCATATCCTCTTTCTTAATGTCTGTTTGTTCAGGCTTTTCAATCTGGTGTAAATCATCCCTACAATTGCCAAGATCCTTTTCCTTAGTGAATACAGAAGCAAAGTATTCATTAAGTACCTCTGCTATCTCTTCCGGTTCCATACACACTTTTCCGCTGTCACACTTGATTGGTCCTATTCTCTCATGTCTTATCCTCTTGCTCTTCATATACTTGTAGAATGCCTTGAGGTTTTCTTTAATCCTGCTTGCCAAGGCCTTCTCATGGCCCCTTCTGGCTCTCCTAATTTCATTCTTAAACTCCTTCCTGCTAGCCTTGTAATCTCCTAGATCTCTAATTATGACCTAGTTTTATGAACCTTTTGTAAGCTTTTCTTTTCTTGACTGGATTTTCAGCAGCCTTTGTATACCACAGTTCCTGTACCCTTCCGTCCTTTCCCTGTCTTATTGGAACATCACACAAATATCCCCTCAACATTTGCCCCATTTCTGCCATACATTTCCCTGAGAACATCTGTTCCCAATTTATGCTTCCAAGTTCCTGCCCGATAGCTTCATATTTCCCTTACTCCAATTAAACGCTTTCCTAACTTGTCTGTTCCTAACCCTCTATGGTAAAGGAAATAGAATTGTGATCACAATCTCCAAAATGCTCTCCCACTGAGAGACCTGACACCTGACCAGGTTCATTTCCCGGTATGAGATAAAAGTACAGCCTCTCCTCTTGTAGGCTTATTTACATATTGTCAGGAAACCTTCCTGAACACACCTAACAAACTCCGCCCCATCTAAACCCCTTGCTCTAGGGAGATGCCAATCGATATTTTGGAAATTGTTACACCTTTCCAGAATCTGTCTGCCTATCTGCTTCTTGATGTCCCTGATGCTAGTGGGTTGTCTATAAAAACACCCAGTAGAGTTATTGACCCCTTCCTGTTTCTAACTTCCACCCACAGAGACTCTGTAGACCAGCGGTCCCCAACCACCGGGCCGCAAAGCATGTGCTACCAGGCCGCGAGAAAACAATATGATTTGGCGATATGAAACGATACGAGTCAGCTGCAGCTTTCCTCATTCCCTGTCACACACTGTTGAATTTGAACATAGGGTTGCCAACTGTCCCGTATTTGCCAGGACATCTCGTATATTGGGCTAAATTAGTTTGTCCCTTGTCCAGTATTTCCCCCGCTAAGGTAGAGCATTCCAATGAAATCTTTTGTGCCGAAATGGCAAAGCAAAGAAGCAATTACCATTAATTTATATGGGAAAAATTTTTGAGTGTTCCCAGACCCAAAAAATAACCTACTAAATCATAACAAATAACACATAAAGCCTAAAATAACACTAACATATAGTAAAAGGAGGAATGATAGTAAAATCAGGAATGATATGATAAGTACACAGCCTATATAAAGTAGAAATAATGTATGTACAGTATACAATAGTCAGGAAGATTAAAGGCTGAGTTATACTGGTGCGTCAACTCAATGCAGTAACCTACGCAAGTGGCCTACGCGCGTTGTGAGCATTTATACTTGTGCGTTAGTGTGTCTGCGTCACTCTGCAATACAGGCACATCGTGCATGCGCACACACCTGCCTGCGCAAGACTTCATGGTCATGATAGTCTTTCTCGGGGTAAACAAGTTTAAAGCGAGCGTCTTTTTTCGTAAAAGCGAAATGTGTCCTCCATAATTTCGGAGGTCTGTAAAGCTTTATGGAAAGCACTGCAGCCAGAGTTCCTTCCCTGCCCTTCAGTCGCCCAATGAGAAGCTATTGCAGCGTAGGAGGAAATGCGATGCTACCAGGCGGACCAATCACAGTTGTTGCGGTCTGCGTTGCTGCGATGTGTAGTTACATTTTGAGAGAGGTGCGCGTCAGGCTACGGCGTAGGGATCTGCGTAGGCTCAGCGTAGGGTTCGCGGTTACGCCGTACCTATGGCGTCGAGTTGACATAAATCAGCCTTAAGTCAAAACCGATTTGTGGGGGGGAAAGATCGGCACGTACGCACATGCGCACGTCACGCATTCGCGTACAGGTGCCCGTGCAAGGCTTCATGGTAATGGTAGTCTTTCCTGGGGTAAACACAAGTGTCCCGGAATTTGACTGCTAATTTTGTCCCTTATTTGGAAGTGAGAAAGTTGGCAACTCGAACTGTAAAAGACATGTTGAGGTGAGTTTAACCCTACTTGAACACCCCTCTCTCCTCCCCCCCCCCCCCCCCACAGTCGGCCGTTCTGCAAGAATATTATCAATATTAAACCGGTCCGTGGGGTAAAAAAGGTTGGGGACCCCTGCCGTAGGCAATCCCTCCATGACTTCATCCTTTTCTGCAGCTGTGACACTATCTCTGATCAGCAGTGCCACGCCCCCACCTCTTTTGCCTCCCTCCCTGTCCTTTCTGAAATATCTAAAGCCTGACACTCGAAGTAACCATTCCTGCTTCTGAACCATCCAAGTCTCTGTAATGGCTACAACACCATGCCTCCAAGTACTGATCCATGCTCTAAGCTCATCCGCTTTGTTCATGATGCTTCTTGCATTAAAATAGACACATCTCAAACCATCGGTCTGAACACATCCCTTCTCTATCACCGGCCTGTCCTCTCTCACAAGCTTATTTATTTGTGAACCAACCACCCCTTCCTCTGTCTCTTCAGTTCAGTTCCCATCCCCCAGCAATTCTAGTTTAAAATCTCCCCAATAGCCTTGGCAAAACTCCCCGCCAGGATATTGGTTCCTCTTGGATTCAAATGCAACTTGTCTTTTTTTGTACAGGTCACACCTGCCCCAAAAGAGGTCCCGGTGATACAGAAATATGAATCCCTGCCCCCTGCTCCAATCCCTCAGCCACGCATTTATCCTCCACCTCATTCTATTCCTATACTCACTGTCACGTGGCACAGGCAGCAATCCCGAGATTACTACCTTTGCGGTCCTGCTTCTCAACTTCCTTCCTAACTCCCTGTACTCTTTTTTCAGGACCTCTTCCCTTTTCCTACCTATGTCATTGGTACCAATATGTACCACGACCTCTGGCTGTTCTCCCTCCCACTGCAGGATATCTTGGAAGCAATCAGAAACATCCCGGACCCTGGCACCAAGGAGGCAAATTGCCATCCGTGTTTCTTTCCTGCGTGTGCTAAATCACCTGTCTGATCCACTAACTATAGTGTCCCCTATCACTACTGCTTTCCCCTTCCTTTCCCTACCCTTCTGAGCCACAGGGCCAGACTCTGTGCCAGAGGCACGGCCACTGTTATTTCCCCCAGGTAGGTCCCCCCCCCCCCCGCCAACAGTACTCAAACAGGAGTATTTATTGTAACGGGGGCAGGGGGGGGGACAGCCACATTAGTACTCTCTAGTATCTGACTCTTGCCCTTCCCTCTCCTGACTGTTACCCACTTATGTCTCCCTAGTCCCCGGTGTGACTACCTGCCTATAGCTCCTCTCTATCACCTCCTCACTCTCCCTGACCAGATGAAGGTCATCGAGCTGCGTCTCCAGTTCCCTAACCACCTTCGGGAGCAGCGAGTAATGGTGGGGGGGGAAGAGAGAGAGATCATTTGAAAGCAGGAATCTTCCATTGGGAGTAGTGAGTGACGGGGGTTGGGGGGGGGGAAGCGGAGGGACAATCCGAACACAGGGATCTTCCTTCGGGATCAGCAAGCGAGAGAGAGACCATCACAGGCAGCAGGCCATCCTTCCTCCGGCAGCAACAAGCGAGAGGCTGGTAGATGGCACTAAACACCCCTTGCCTTCCACTCTCACCTCGATGATTTCACTCTTCCTCGGCACACTAATCAGCACGAAATGGAGTCTATCACGGCTCCAGACTTCTTGGCCTTAAGGCTGCATGGTGTGCTTGAAGCTTCCTTTGAGACAGCAATGCGCCAGTTCACTCATTTGGCCAGAAAACAGACTCCTCCAAAATGTCGATCACAGGCTGCAACATTTGGGAAAAAAAAGTGGAAGTAGCTTTGTGAACCATCTATAGGATGCCAGTCATAATCATTGTTTGCTGATGTCATCTTCAGCTGCTTAATTCCTTTTCCATAGAATGTGGATGAGCTGTTCTGGGAATTGCTGCAGAATTCCAAGGGTCATCCACGTGCTTTGTAGTCTATTGACTTCTGAGAGGAGAGTGCATAGCCCTGGCTGGTACCTCACTGAAGTACTGCAAGTTGAGGTGCATTTGGGGGTTGCATTGAAGGTCCTGTACAGGCACGGGATCCTTAACAGAAGAGTTGGGATGTTGTCCAAAGGCTCTAGTTAGCAAATAGCTGTCAAACATGATCAAAACTATTTTTTTAGATTATGAGAACACTCAGTCCTCTTTTATTATCATTTAGAAATGCATACATGCATTAAGAAATGACACAATGTTCCTCCAGAGTGATATCACAGAAAATGGGACAAATCAAAGACTACCACTGACAGAACCACATAATTATAACATATAATTTCAGCAGTGCAAAACAATACCATAATTTGATAAAGAACAGACCATGGGCACGGTAAAAAAAAAGTCTCAAGTCCCGATCGACTCCCGAGTCCTCGATAGCAGGCGGCAAAAGGGAGAAACTCCCTGCCATAAACCTCCAAGGCACTGACAACTGCCAATGCCTTGGAAGCAGCCGACACCGAGTCCGTCCATCCGAAAACTTCGAGCCACCAAACAGCCCCTCTAATACAGCCTCCCGAGCGCCATCTTCTGCCGAGCACCTTCGACCTAGCCCTGGCGGCCGAAACAAGCAAAGCCGAGGATTCGGGACCTTCTGCTCCGGAGATTCCGGTTACCACACAGTAACAGCGGCAGCGAAGCAGGCATTTCAGAAGTTTCTCCAGATGTTCCTCCATACTCTCACGTCTGTCTCCATCAGATCAGAATTGTGCACGGTCCCCTACTTGACAGATTACAGATATCATTCACCGGAGAGGCCGCGCACCACCATCTTCTCCTCCTCCTCCTTATCTTGTTATCTTGTCTTTTGCCACCTTGCTGGTGGTGGGATTTTCTTGAGTACTGCTGTAATACGTGAAGGCATTTATGTAATGGAAAAAGTACTCGTTTAGTTGTGAAACATTTTGGAATGGATTGAGGGCTTGAAATCTGATTCCCCCAGTCCTCTCTGAGCTAAGGCACATTTCATCCCTTCTTGTGTGCCTATCTCAGCAGGCAGTGTTACTGAAGTGTCCTCTTGGGGGGAGGATTTACTTGAAATGGGACTCTGTATCAATGTGGACTTTTCGTTTCCTTCAGGCCCTGGGGTGGGAACTCGTGTAGCTCCAGTCTATGTTTATGAAAGTAGAATTTTTTTGTACATACAGTCAAATACTTGTTTTCTTTCTTTCCTCTTCTCCACCCCCCCCCCACACCATTTGGGAGGTAACACAAATGGCCATTGGTTTGTGAATGTCAAATTAATTGCTCCAAGCAGACCTGCCTTTTTACAGCTAAAATATTGGTATTTCAGGGAAAACACTGTCATATTTTTCATCCACAGGAAAATGTTGGAGATGCTGGTTTGTTACAATTTTAAATGACCTAATGCAACACTGCTTCATTAAAACCACGACAACTACATTAGAATTGCACTGTACTCCTGAGGAAGCAACAAATAATCCTAGTACTTGCCTGTGGAATGTTTTTGTACCGAAGTTGAAAATAAATTTTTATCACCAAGTACATGTATTTTACCATATACAATCGTGATGTTCATTTTTTGCAGACATACTCAATAAATCCATAATAGAATCGTAATCATAATAGTATCAGGGTAAGACTGTACCAGCTGAGTGTTCAACCAGTATGCCAAAGACAATAAATTGTGCAAATACAAAAAAGAAGTAATTAAGTAAATGAGCAATAAATATTGGGAATGTGAATGGTGAGTCCTGGAAAGTGAGTCCATAGGTTGTGGAAACATGTCAGTGATGGGGTGAGTGAAGTAGTCCCCTTCGGTTCAAAAGCCCGATTGACGTTTGGTTGAGGGGGATAACTGCTCTTGAACCTGGTGGTGTGAGTCCTGAGGCTCCTGTGCGTACTGCCTGATGGCAGTAGTGAGTAGAGAGCGTGTCCTGGGTGGTGGGGTCTTTGATGGATGCTGCTTTCCTGCTTGCTGTGCTGGCCTTTTCCTGACCATGTGTGCAGATCATTACACTGAAATAAGTACATAAAAGGGATTCTGTAGAAGCTGAAGATCCAGAGCAACACGCACAAAATGCTGGAAGAATTCAGCAGGTTAGGCAGTATTTATGGAGAGGAATAAACAGTCAGTGATATTTCTGACCAATACCCTTCTCAGCCTGAAATGCCGAGAGTTTCAATTCAAAAGGTTGATTCTTTACTTC
The DNA here is from genome assembly GCF_963921235.1 of Mobula hypostoma. Taxonomy (NCBI): domain Eukaryota; kingdom Metazoa; phylum Chordata; class Chondrichthyes; order Myliobatiformes; family Myliobatidae; genus Mobula; species Mobula hypostoma. Next base: position 17,143,912 of record NC_086102.1, read on the forward strand.
AGGCCAGGAAGGGTATTTGCTCACAACATTGACAGTTCATTCCCCTCAATAGATGCTGCCTGACCTGCTGAGTTCTTCTAGCATTTTGTGTTTGTTACACAGAAGCAAGTGCCAGTGTCATAAGTGTCATAAAGAGAAAGATTGCCATCCTATCCATGACCCCTTCAAAGATATATTTTGGCAGGGAAATGCCTTTTTCCACAGAATTTGCTCCTTCAAGCCTAACAAGAACATGCCCTGCAGATACACCCGTGTGACCAATAACCTACTAACCCATGTCTTTGGAATGTTGGAGAAAGCCTGGTGGAACCTCACCCAGTCATGGGGAAAATATACAGACTCCTTGTAGACAGCAGCAGGAATTGAACCTAGTTCGCTGGTGTTGTAATGGAATTATGCTAACAGTTACGCTACCATGCCATGCTTGTGGTTTATTCAATATGACAACTCTGCATAGAACATTGTTTTCCACAAATACTATTTTAAAAGGGTGATTTAACTGGAATTTTTAAGATGAGTGCTATTTCATTGAGGAAGATGGAGAACTATTTCTTCTTGAGGATGCCTAGAACAAGGAGTCAGAAAACTTGGAGCAAGGGTGTTATAAAGATTAGCTTTGTTTATCACAGGTACATTGAAATAGACAGTGAAATGCGCCATTTGTATCAAATCATTGAGGCTAGGACAGCCTGCAAGTGCGTTTATACTTCTGGCACCGATATTGCATGCCCATAACTGTCTAACCCTAACCGTATCTGTGGAAGGGAACCAGGGAAAACCCACATGGTCGCAGGAAGTACGTACAAACTCAAAGACGGGCAGGAATTGAGCTCTGATCGGTGAGTGGTGCTGTCGAATGATTGCACTAACTGCTCTGCTACAGTACCACTCCCTAGTAGCCCTGAAATAAGTGTATATCTCAAATTCTTCTCTACCCCCTCCTTTTCCCACCCTCCAAACCAACCCACCCCCACCCCAAAAGGAAAGTTTGTCAAATTGCAGTTTTTCGTAAACCATCAATTGATACGGGACCCACGCTGGGAGATGTGCATTGCAATACTGCTCGGCTTTTACACTTGAAGACAGGCTCAAGGGGCGATTTACTCTGTTTTTCTTTTACTTATTGCCCATTACACCGTTGGCATTTAAGGCAGCAAACAAGGTCCTCCATCTGTCTATCCTTGACCATCTCTATTGTGTCCCAGGTGTGGTTCAGTGTCTTTATTTCTGCCTCCATAGTACAGCACCGAGTTGGCTTTGGTCTCCCATATTTCCTCCGCCCTTCAGCAGTCCAGTGAGGTGCTGTCTTGATGGAGTAGGCCTCTCTTAGCACATACCCAGTCCATCTCCAACAATTCCTCATGATGATTGTGGCCATGTCTCTAGTGTTATATTTATTGGGTTACCTCTATGCTATTGATGCTGCAACTGTTTATCAGGAGGAATATTGTGCAATGAAGGTGTATTGACCTGTTTCTGATAGATAAACATAACCTCTAGACAACTAGATTTAAAAGAAAACCTCTCACTCTTTAATGCTTTAAATTTAAGAGTTCTGTTTCAGTTTTAGGACTTGAGTAGATTTGGTTTTATCCTTGACACTGAACCATGCTCCATGTGTTTCAGGATTAAATCCTGTTGCGGGCCGAAACTCCTGAAGACAAGTGGCAGATCAACTGATGATCCCACTGGTGATAGCACAGGACAGTTAACATCTTAGTCCACGTGTATTTTGTAACTGTTGACTTTCAGAACCAAAGTCTTTCAAGGTTAGTTTTTGCTGACGTCTCTCCAACAATCTCAGTACTGAGAGAAGCAAGCTTAAAAACAAATATTGTCAGCACATGATGTTTGGTCATCTTCGTGGTGTAGCAAATTCAAAATTAACACAACTTTGAGGCCCTGCAAATCAGTACACTTCCACACACCACTGTCTACAGTAGAAGCAACATCACTATAGGACAATACACTTAGCTTGTTTTTCTGCAAGTTTTCATTTATGTCAACAAAAAAAAAGAAACCTGCATCCCTGTGCATGACCAACAAAGATTGGACACTTAGTCATAGCGTATGTGTTGAATTGTTATTCTATCTATTTCCATCGACCCTCACTTGGACCAAAGCCATCGTACTCCTTCCATTCTACTTACCCAAACATCTCTCAAATATTGCAATCAAACCCGTACCCACCACTTCCACTGGCAGCTTGTTTGACACTCACACCACCCTCTGAGTAGAAAAACTTCCCCTTCAGGTTTCACCCTTAAAGTGGGGGGGGGGGGGCACTTTGATTTAAATGAAAGAATTTTACATTTGGTTTACATGAGGTAATTTTCATGAAGATTTAAGATTGTGCCTAGAATGCTGCCTTTAATCATAGATCCTAGAGACAAAAACGGACTTTTTGAAGTGAAGTGATTTGGTTTCGAATGTGGTGGATAATTCTAGATACAGTGATATTTGAAAATGTGCAGTGTTCCACTACAGCCATGTCCATTGTTTAGGGGTAGTTAGTGGTGGGGGAGGAGGGAGTTGATATTTTTGGCTTGTGTTTTACTGGATGATTTCTTGATGTCCTAATATCAGGAATGTTAGCACACCAAATGGCAGACTACCTCTATCTGGGTTGGGAGGTGGGGTGCACGGGGCTTGAGTTGCCTTTCTAAGGCCATTGGTGCATAGGAGCAGAATTAGGCAATTCAGCCCATTGAGTCTGTTCTGCCATTTCATTGTGGCTAATTTATCTCCCCCCCCCCCGCCCCTTACTGGTGTCTATTAGCCTCTTAAATTTGAAACTAGATTAACTATATTTATCGTGTGTACTTTGGAACACAAAGAGAAATGCGTTGTTTGCATCAATAATCAACACAGTCCAAGGATATACTAAGGGTAGTCCACAAGAATCCAGCACCCACATAGCATGCCTGCAACTTACTATCCTAAATCTGTACGTCTTTTCGGAATGTGGGAGGAAACCAGAGCACCCGGAGGAAGTCGGCATTCCACAGGGAGTACGTACAGACTGCTTACAGTGGATGCCAGAATTGAACTCTGAACTCTTCCCCGAGCTGTAATAGCATAGCGCTAACTGCTCCACTGCTCTGGCGCCCACCTAGTTGATAACTCCATCAACTTCATCTGGTTGTTAATGAGAAGAGTTTTGTAAGGAGGAATTCTTGGCAGTTGCAGATATCATACTGATCTCCTGCTCTGGCAGTGAGAAGTGAATGCCTCTGGTGATGATCTGTCGCTGGCAGTGCCTGCAATATGAAATGAATTAAGGATATTATGTAAGAAGCATGGAGCTCAACAGCCTGTTGACTTAAAACTTTTATTTAAAAGCTAATATACTAAATAAACCTAATGACAGCACTGTGTTGAAATGTCCTGCTACAGTTGTCTTTCCCTCGAAGGTCAGAGAAAGTCAGTTCAGGTCTGTACTGACCTGAAGTAGTTCATCAGCTCATGTTATAAGGAAAAATAAGTTTAAATTTAATGCTGGGCAAGTTGTCTTTTTGTATTTTTTTTTGGTGTGATGACAGATTACTTGTTCTGACTGCCTTTCAGATATGTGCATGAAGGTACCTATTTCCAAATAGCATGTTTTTTGGAGGTTTAGTAAACAATAGAATTGACGTGGTTGCTATTATGTCACTAATAGTAATCAAACTTCCATGGGCCAGTTGCCTTAGTCATGGAATGTTACAGCACAGAAATGGGTTCTTTGATCCACCTTGTCCATGTTGGACTGTTATTTTGCCTAGTCTCATCGACCCGCATCCATACCATCCATGTACTTATCCAATCATCTCTTAAATGTTGCGGTGGAACACGCATTCACCACTTCTGGCAGCTCGTTCCACACTCACACCACCCTCTGAGTGAAGAAGTTCCCCCTCGTCAGTCCTGAGGGGTTTCAACTGGTACTGATGCTGGACAATCAGAAGTAACCCAGAGGTCCAAATTCCGGTCTATATTGAATCTGACTGAAGACAATGGGCTTTGAGCTGGATTGGATTTTGACTGCCTTCTGTGGTCTTAATTAGATATTTTGCATCTGTATTTACACAGTCTATAAGAAGTCAGGCAAAACAGCAGTAGTGAGGTCATGGATCCTGTACAGATTACAGATGAGCTGGTGCTTGCTGTCTTGAGGAAAATTAGGGTGGATAAGTCTCCAGCATGTGACAAGGTGTTCTCTTAGACCCTGTGGGAGGCTAGTGCAGAAATTGCAGAGATGCCAGCAGAGATATTTAAAATGTCCTTGGGCTCAGATGAGATTTCAGAAGATTGGAGGATTGCTAATATTGTTTGATTGAAAGGCTCTAAGAATAAACTGGGAAGTTATAGACCAGCGGTCTCCAACCACCGGGCCGCAAAGTATGTGCTACCGGACTCTGAGGAAACGATACGAGTCAGCTGCACCTTTCCTGTCACACACTGTTGAACTTGAACATAGGGTTGCCAACTGTCCGGTATTTGCTGGAACATCCCGTATATTGGGCTAAACTGGTTTGTCCCATACGGGACCGCCCTTGTCCCGTATTTCCCCCCGCTAAGGTAGAGCGTTCCTATGAAACCTTTCGTGCCGAAATGGCGTGAAGTGAAGAAGCAATTACCATTCATTTATATGGGGAAAATTTTTGAGCGTTCCCAGACCTAGCGAGGAAGGCTATCATAGCTTGCAAAGGGATCTGGATCAGCTGGGAAAAATGGCTGATGGAATTTAATGCGGACAATTGTGAGGTGATGCTCTTTGGGTGGACTAACTAGGTAAGGACCTGCCCGATGAGCAGCAGGGCACTGTGGAGTGTGGTAAAACACAGGAATCTGGGAATACAGATCCACAATTCCTTGAAAGTAGCATGATCGGTTATTTTAAAGTCATAGTCATACTTTATTGATCCCGGGGGAAATTGGTTTTCGTTTCAGTTGCACCATAAAATAATAAATAGTAATAGAACCATAATAGTTAAATAGTAATATGTAAATTATGCCAGTAAATTATGAAATAAATCCAGGACCAGCCTATTGGCTCAGGGTGTCTGACCCTCCAAGGGAGGAGTTGTAAAGAAAAAGGCTTTTGGTACATTGGCCTTCATAAATCTGTGTTTTGAGTACAGGAGTTGGGAAGTTATGTTGAAGTTGTACGAGATGTTCGTGAGGCCTAATTTAGAGTATTGTGTGCAGCTCTGCTTGGCTGTCTAAAGGAAAGATGTCAGTAAGATTGAAGAGTGCAGAGAAAGTTAGCAACAATGGTGCCAGGACATGAGGATCCGAGTTGTAGGGAGAAGTCAAATATGTTGGGACTTCTCCCTGGAGCATCGAAGAATGAGAGAAGATTTGATAGTTATACAAAATTGAAGGGTATTGTTGGGGTACATGCAAGCGAGCTTTTTCCACCTGAGATTGAGTGAGACTACATCCAGAGGTCATGGGTTAAGGGTAAAAGGTGAAATGTTAAAGAGAAGCTGAGGAGGAACTTCTCAGGCTGTGGTCAGAGTATGAAACAAGCTGCCAACAGAAGTGGTCAATGCAGGTTTGAGATGCTTGGATAGATACATGGATGGGAGAGGTATGGAGGGCTATGATCTGAGTGCAGGTTGGTGGATTAATAGCTTGGTACAGTCTAGATGGGCTGAAGGGCCTGTTCCTGCGCTGCAGTGTTCTGTGACTCTGATTCTAAATGTTTTCCTGCCAGGCTGGAGAGAACAGACTGGCACATCCAGTAGAGTCATAGCCTCATGGGCACTGCCAACACTGTTCAGTCCTGAACTCTGCTTACAGTGGGAACTTTACACATTCCCCCTGTTTGGCTGCTCGGGTATCTGTTCACAGACTGAAGATGTGCAGGTTGGAAAGTTAACTCTCCGCATATAATTGTCCCTGGTGTGCAAGTGAATGGTAGACTGCTGGAGAGTTGGTGGAAATGCAAGAAGAATGCAGTAGGTTTAGTATGGGTTATTGTAATTGAGTATCTAATGGTTAATGTGGACATTGATTAATCCTGATTCTGATTTTTATTTTGATCATGAGAAGTTTTGAACTCTGAAATTTGGCACTAATTTCTGTTGCAATGTTAAACAAAAATCTGTTCTGTTTGCATACGGTATAGCTTTTCTTCTAGTTTGGCTTCGCTGGGTGGGGGTGGGGTGAGGTCATATTCTCATATTTCTTAAAAGGTGTTAAAAATCGGAAAGAAAACCTTGTCTCTATAAAGGAATGGCAATTTAACCATTGGTACTAGAAATAAAATTTATTTGTGCTTAGAAAAGTTTACAGCTATCATTGGAAATGGTTTAATGGAAACAAGTAGCCTCTTAATGAAACTTCTGAACATGACAGCATGATGGGCTGTATCTAAGTAATGAATGGGTTCTGTTTTTACAGACATCCAGAAGTTACGTTTTGTTCATTGCCACAGATGGCTGTGAATGCCAACTCATTAGATATATTTGAAGTGGTGTTCGACAGGTTCTTGATTTGTAAGGGTGTCAATGATTGCAGTGAGAAGGCAAAAGAATGGAGTTGAGAGAGACTACAATAGACATGGATTTGTGGAGCAGACTTGAAGGCCGAATAGCCTAATTCTGCTCTACGTCGGAAAATGTACGAAAATGACAGTATAGTGGCTTCTCTTCCACAATACTGTAATGAACGGCATCAAACACAAGACTGAGTGTGAGATTGGAGAGGAAGAGAATGGAAATTACACTCAGTGGGCACTTTATTAGGTACAGCAACTGTAGATGCAAATATCTAATCCACCAATCAGGTTGCAACAACTCAATGTATAAAAGCACGCAGGCATAGTCAAGAGGTTCATTTTTTTTTTTGTCTGGCCAAACATCAGAATGGGGAAGAAATATGATCTAAATACTTTGACCTGTGAATGATTGTTGCCAAATGGGGTGGTTTGTGTATCTCAAACTGCTTATCTGCTGGGATTTTCATGCACAACAGTCTCCAGGGCTTACAGAGAATGGTGCAAAAACCAAAAGAAACATCCGGAGAGCAGCACTTCTGGGACTGAAAACTCTTGTTAATGAGAGAGATCGGAGGAGAACGGCCAGACTGGTTCAAGCTGACAGGAAGGTGACGGTAACTCAAATAATTGTGTGTTACAACAGTGGTGTTCAGAAGTACATCTCTGAACACACATGTTGAACCTTGAAGTGGAAGGGTTAGAGCAGCAGAAGACCACACTTGGCTCCACTCCTGCAGCTAATTAAGTGATTGTTGAGTGTAGTTCTATTCATAGAAGCAGGCGTATGTACATTTTTTCAGACCTTTGAATTTATTGTTACTGAAACACGAGGAAATCTGCAGATGCTGGAAATTCAAGCAACACACATCAAAGTTGCTGGTGAACGCAGCAGGCCAGGCAGCATCTCTAGGAAGAGGTACATTCGACGTTTCGGGCCGAGACCCTTCGTCAGGACTAACTGAAGGAAGAGCTAGTAAGAGATTTGAAAGTGGGAGGGGGAAGGGGGAGATTCGGAATGACAGGAGAAGACAGGAGGGAGGGGGATGGAGCCAAGAGCTGGACATGTGATTGGCAAAAGGGATACGAGAGGATCATGGGACAGGAGGCCTAGGGAGAAAGAAAAGGCGGGGGGGGGGAGAAACCCAGAGGATGGGCAAGGGGTATAGTCAGAGGGACAGAGGGAGAAAAAGGAGAGAGAGAAATAGAATGTGTCTATATAAATAAATAACGGATGGGGTGAGAGTCAATGTTGACTTCTCAAACTTCCGCTAATGCCCCATCTCCCCCTCGTACCCCATCTGTTATTTATTTATATACACACATTCTATTTCTCTCTCTCCTTTTTCTCCCTCTGTCCCTCTCACTATACCCCTTGCCCATCTTCTGGGTTTTTCCCCCCAACCCCCTTTTCTTTCTCCCTGGGGCTCCTGTCCCATGATCCTCTCGTATCCCTTTTGCCAATCACCTGTTCAGCTCTTGGCTCCATCTCTCCCCCTCCTGTCTTCTCCTATCATTTCGGATCTCCCCCTCCCCCTCCCACTTTCAAATCTCTTACTAACTCTTCCTTCAGTTAGTCCTGACGAAGAGTCTCGGCCCGAAACGTCTACTGTATCTCTTCCTAGAGATGCTGCCTGGCCTGCTGCGTTCACCAGCAACTTTGATGTGTGTAATTTAATGTTACTGTTGGTTATGTGGAGGTATACATAATCTGGGTGTAAAAGTAAAGTGAGAAGGCTATTTTCTTCTTTACTTTCTCCACAATCACCTCTCATCCCCTCCCTACCCATTCCCTACCCTATCCACCAACCCTTCCCTTCACTCTCTTCAGCTACCACCCTCCCACCCTTGCATTCCAGCCTCTTTCTTCCTCCCTCACAGCCCAGAAGAAGGGTCACTACTCAAAATGCAGGCCCTCCAATCCCCTGCACATATGCTGCCCAAACTGCTCAGCTCCCCATCACCCCATGTGTGCCACTAAATATTCTATAGAACTTCTACCCAGCTGCATGGTTGATGGGGTTGGTTGAAATGATTGACTTTGTGGTGTATGTTAAAATGAAAATGAGCCAGTCAGCGAACCTCAAATAAACCCAGCAGTTTATACAGTTTTGTAAGTCAGGTGTGGGCAAACCGCACAGTTATTTAACTGGAGCACTTTATAAAAAAAATCTTTGGATACCATCCTCTTGGGAAAACAACTATGCCTTTTTTCCCCCCACAATAAGTTCCTGGCAAGATGCATGTCACAGTTGCGTAGCAGTTAGTGTTAGGCTATTGCATCTCGGGGTGTCGGAGTTCAGAGTTCGATTCCAGTGTCCTCTAAGCAACTTTGTACTTTCAGTCCTGTGTGCACATGGGTTTCCTCTGAGTGCTCTGGCTTCCTCCCACAATCCAAAGACCTCCCGATTAGTAGGTTAATTGGTCATTATAAATTGTCCCACGATTAGGCTCGTGCTTGCTGAACAGTGCAGCTTAAAAGCCTAGAAGGGCCTACACTGCGCTGTCTCTAAATGAAATAAAAATGCCAGCAACCTTAAGCCAAGTATTGCCCCAATAATACGATGTGTTCTACTTTTTGACCAAAGGTGACTCAGAATCTGCAATACTGTACCTATGGCAACCTCTTCTCAACTTGCAACTATTAATGCCGGGTCCAAGACTGAAATTGTGATTTATTGGGAATCAGGTCTTTTATTTTAAATTCTTATCAATGTCGTCTTGGGATATAAAGCCATCAGTTTTCCCCTGGAGTGCTGCTGTAGCTTAGCGGTTCGTGCAGTGCTTTAGTGTCAACCTTAAGCTTGGGGTTCGATTCCTGCTGCTGCTTGTAACGAGTTTGTACGTTCTCCATGCGACTGCGTGCATTTCCTCCGGGTGCTCCGGTTTCCTCCCACATTCCAAGGGTGTATGGTTAGGGCTAAGTGAGTTGTGGGCATGCTGTGTTGGCACCGAAAGTGTGGTGTTGCTTGTGGGCTGTCCCCGCATGATCGTCTGACTGTGCGGGTCAGCGCAAAATGATGCATTTCTATCTTTCAGTGGTTTAATGTGCATGTGACAAATAAAGCTCATGTTTATAATCTTGTGTCTCTTTCATCTCTTGTGCCCCACATTCCAAAAAAAATGTTTGAGCTAAGGTTAGCAAGTTGTGGACATGCTATGTTGTCCTCGGATGTGTGGCGACTCTACGTGGCCTACTCCAACACATCCCCAACGCAAGCGACACATTTCACTGTATGTTTCGACGTACGTAACAAATAAAGCTAATCATTATTTAGCCACCAGATGTCGTCCTTTATTCAGGACTGGTACTGGTGCTGCTTAATGAATCATGTTCAGAATCAGAATTTGGTTTAATATCACTGGCATGTATTGTGAAATATCTTGTTTTGTGGCAGCAGTACAGTGCAATACATAATAAAACTAGATTACGGTAAGAAATTTTTTTTAAAAATTAAGTAGTGCAAAATGAGAAGCACTGTGGATATCAGCTGTAATCGTAAATGGGAATATTTGATTCCCTTCGGAGCTAAACACAAAGAGCCACCTTTTGTGGTTGATGATGAGCTGTTGCTGCAACAAGTTAGCAACTTCACAAAAGTGGAAAGAGAAAATTAACAGGGGAAGGGAGAAATATGGCATATTTAAACTTGCAGTAGATCAGATTCTTTGTCATAATTATAGTGAACCAAGCACAAGTTAAGCTTATAGTTGTTTTTTTAAACAATGTTTGGTTAAAAATGGTACGAGTTATTCAATGTTGTCAGCAATTCTGCAATACTGCAGCTAAATTTTCAGCAACAGCATCAGATATCAGAGGAAATGTAGTGTAGGGAAGTGTACAGTCATTCACTTTGGTAGAAGGAGAAAGGCATGGACTATTTTCTAAACAGGGAGAAGATTTAGAAATTGGGTGCAAAGGGTCTTGGGAACTGTTGTGCAGGATTTCCTAAAGGTTAATTTACAGGTTGAGTCGGTGGTAAGGAGGGCAAATATAATGTTAGCATTCAGTTTAAGAGGACTAGAATATAATCGCAAGGATACAGTGCTGAGGTTTTTATAGGCACTGGTCAGACCGCACATGGAGTACTAGTAGTTTTTGGCCCCTTCTCAACGAAAAGATGGGCTGGCATTGGAGAAGGTCCAGAGGAGTTTCATGGGAATAAATACGGAAGTGAAATGGTTAATGTTTGAGAAGTGTTTGATGGCTCTAGGCCTGTTTTCACAGGAATTTAGAAGAATGAAGGGGATTTCGTTGAAACCTGTAGAATATTGAAAGCCCCAGATAGTGGATATTGAGAGGATGTTTTGTGTAGTGGGGGAGTCTGGGACCGGAGGACACTGCTCAGCGTAGAGGGACACCTACTTGGAACAGAGATGAGGAATTTCTTTAGCCAGCGGGTTGTGGGTCTTTGGAATTCATTGCAGCAGACAACTTTGTACTTTCAGTCCAGTGTGCACATGGGTTTCCTCTGAGTGCTCTGGCTTCCTCCCACAATCCAAAGACCTCCCGATTAGTAGGTTAATTGGTCATTATAAATTGTCCCACGATTAGGCTCGTGCTTGCTGAACAGTGTGGCTTGAAAGCCTAGAAGGGCCTACACTGCGCTGTCTCCAAATGAAATAAAAATGCCAGCAACCTTAAGCCAAGTATTGCCCCAATAATACGATGTGTTCTACTTTTTGACCAAAGGTGACTCAGAATCTGCAATACTGTACCTATGGCAACCTCTTCTCAACTTGCAACTATTAATGCCGGGTCCAAGACTGAAACTGTGATTTGTTGGGAATTGGATCTTTTATTTTAAATTCTTATCAATGTCGTCTTGGGATATAAAGCCATCAGTTTTCCCCTGGAGTGCTGCTGTAGCTTAGTGGTTCGTGCAGTGCTTTAGTGTCAGCCTTAAGCTTGGGGTTCGATTCCTGCTGCTGCTTGTAACGAGTTTGTACGTTCTCCCATGCGACTGCGTGCATTTCCTCCGGGTGCTCCGGTTTCCTCCCACATTCCAAAGGTGTATGGTTAGGGCTAGTGAGTTGTGTGATGTCACTTGTGGGCTGTCCCTGCATGATCGTCTGACTGTGCTGGTCAGCGCAAAATGATGCATTTCTATCTTTCAGTGGTTTAATGTGCATGTGACAAATAAAGCTCATGTTTATAATCTTGTGTTCCTTTCATCTCTTGTGCCCCACATTCCAAAAAAAATGTTTGAGCTAAGGTTAGCAAGTTGTAGACATGCTGTGTTGTCCTCGGATGTGTGGCGACTCCATGTGGCCTACTCCAGCACATCCCCAACACGAGCGACACATTTCACTGTATGTTTCTTTAGTTTTCTCAGGAAGTAAAGGTACTGGTGGGCCTTCTTGGCAGTGAACTCTGCTTGGTTGGACCAAGTCAGGTCATTTGTGATATTGACCCTGAGGAACTTAAAGCTTTTGACCTGTTCTACTTGCGCACCACCAATGTAAATTGGGTCGTGCGGTCCGCTACTCCTGAAGTCAACAACCAATTCCTTTGTCTTGCTGATGTTGACGGATAGGTTATTGTCTTCGCACCATGCCACCAGGTTCTTAATCTCCTCTCTGTACTCAAACTCATCATTACCCGAGATACGGCCTACGATTGTGTCATCAACAAACTTGTATATTGAGTTTGATGGAAACTTGGCTACACAATCATGGGTGTACAGTGAGTACAGCAGAGGGCTGAGTACACAGCCTTGTGGGGCACCGGTGCTCAGAGTAATTGTAGAGGAGAGCTTGTCCCCTATTTTTCCAGCCTGGGTCCTGTCTGTGAGGAAGTTGAAGATCCAGCTGCAGATTTGAGTGCTAAGGCCCAGGTTCCGGAGCTTAGGAATCAGTTTATTTGGAATGATGGTATTAAAGGCAGAGCTGTAGTCAATGAAACGGAGCCTTACGTATGCGTCTTTATTCTCCAGGTGTTCTAAGGAGGAATGTAGGGCCAGAGAGATGGCATCTGCCGTTGACCTGTTGCTCCGGTAGGCGAATTGCAAAGCGTCGAGGTTGACCGGTAGGCTGTGGTTAATGTGTGCCATAACCAGTCTCTCGAAGCACTTCATAGCAATTGATGTCAGAGCCACAGGTTGATAGTCATTCAGGCATGCCACCTTGCTCTTCTTCAGCACTGGGATTGTCGTTGCCTACTTAAAACACAAGGGGATCTTAGACTGAAGCAAGGAGCAGTTGAAGATGTCAGCAAACACTCCAGCTAGCTGGCTTGCACAGGCCCGGAGAACCTGTCCTGGGACGCCGTCTGGGCCCATCACCTTCCTTGGATTTATCTTCAGGAAGGCCCTTCTAACGTCCTCCTCGGTGACGATGAATCTCGATGCCACCAGGTCCGGTTCATCCGGAGGGAGCGGGATGCTCCTCTTCTGTTTGAATCTTGCGTAGAATACAGAGAAGTGCTACAGTTATTGATATCTCCAGCCTTTTCTTTGCGCCCAGTGATCTCATTTAGTCCCTGCCATAGTCTACTGGCATCCCTCTGGTTAGCCTGGGCTTCCAACTTGGTTCGATATTGCCTCTTGGCACCCTTAATGGCTTTCCAGAGTTCACGCTTAGATTCTGTGTAGTGATTGGTATCCCCAGACCTAAAAGTCGCAGCTCTAGCCTTTAAAAGGGACTTGACCTCATAATTCATCCAAGGTTTCTGGTTAGGGAATACCCGGATCGTCTTGCGAGACACACAGTCCTCCGTGCATTTCCAAATAAAGTCTGTGACAGCTGAGGTATACTCATCGAGGTTAGCTGCCGAGTCCTTGAATACTAACCAGTCCACCAATTCAAAGCAGTCACGTTTCAGGCCGTGACCCTTCAGCCTTGGAAAGGAAATGGGAAGAAGCCAGAATAAAAAGGTGGGGGAAGGGGGAATACAAGCTAGAATATGATTGGTGAAAACGGGTGAGGTGGGAGGTAAGTGGGTGGGGGGGGGTGAAGTGAGAAGCCAGGTGGTGGGTGAAGGGCTGAAGGAGGAATCTGATAGGAAATGAGAGTTGAAGAAATAAAAACGCAAACTGGCGAAGGGTCTCGGCCTGAAACGTCAACTGTACCTCTTCCTAGAGATGCTCCCTGGCCTGCTGCGTTCACCAGCAACTTTGATGTGTGTTGGTTGAAGAAATAAAAACCCCATTTATAAATGCAAAGGAAGGATTTACCTACCTTGGTGTGAAAATTACCCCTGAAATTAAAACGATCGTCCCAACAAATTATGATCCACTAGTTGGCGAAGTGAAGGAGACGTTGGATTGAGGGATAACAATGCCCATATCAATGATTGGCTGTATAAACATGATCAAAATGAATATATTACCAAAATTTCTATACCTTTTTCAATCACTTCCTGCCCTGTTTTTTGATAGGCTTCATAGTATTTTTAGTAAATTCATTTGGAATAATGAAAAATCTAGACTGAGACTTGGGCTGCTATACCTACCCTATGAAAGGGGAGGGCTACGGCTCCCGAACCTGAAATGGTATTATTGGTCTGCTCAGTTACGTTCTGCAATGTTTTATTTCTCAATGAGGCCCTTCCAGCCTGGATGAATATTGAACAGGCATCAGTATCAAACCTCCCGTTAAAGCTCTATCTATACTCTGCAGACCCAAGGAATCTGAAAAGAACAACCAAGAACTCTTTCCTCAAAAATACTATTGAAATCTGGTATAAAGCACATCAGCATATTAAAGATATTCCTCCCATTTCTCGCTTTTCCCCAATATAGGGCAATACATACTTCAGGGTAGGAAGAGCAGATGGTGGTTTCAGACAAAGGTGTGCAGAAAATAGAGGACCTTTATATGAACGGTAATCTTATTACATTTGATCAATTGTGTCAGACATACCATATTCCTAAAAAAAACACTTTTAAAAATATTTGCAACTGAACATTTCATACTATCAAAATATAAGCATTTAATATCTGAACCACCACAATCACATCTTGAAAATCTCACACTTCTAAACCTAAAGGGGAGGAGTCAAATTTCTTTATTCTATACAACTTTGATGTCATATGATAAGGAGTCCACCATTGACAGGCTAGAGGCATGGAGATTGGATGTTCAAGAGAACATACAAGAAACTGAGTGGGAAATGGCATGCTTAAAAGCCCCAAAACAGTCAATTAACATGAGAATGAAGCTATTACAATACAAATGGTTAATGAGAACTTTTATTACCCTAGTCAAACTGAACCATTGGTCCCCTGACATCCCGGACACTTGTGTTAAATGTTTAGAAGGAAAAGGTACTCTATTTCACTGTGTATGGGACTGTCCAAAATTTTAAAAATACTGGAAAATAGTTGTTCAGACTGTATCTGAGATTGTTGGACTAAAGGTGCCTCACCAAGCAAAGATGTGTGTACTAGGTCAATATCCAAAGAACTTTACCATTAGTTCAAAACGGTCAATTTTAATTGACTTTGGATTCCCGCAGGCCAGGAGGATGATAGCTTTATCTTGGAGAAAAATGGATATACCTTCGATACATGTATGGGTGAAGGAGATGGCATCTTGTATTGTATTGGAGAGACTGACTTACATAACTAGGGGAAGGGCAGGAGAATTTGAAAATGTGTGGAAACCTTTATTGGAGTTTCTTGGACGTCAAGGTGCACAGTCATTTTGAAATAGCTGTGTGTTGTTGAGTTACAGATCCCTGTAAACAATGAATTAAGTACTGACTATGTCTGTGACTGCAGTGTGTTTGAATAATGTCTCTCAGCTGCCGCCTTTGGAGCAAGATGATTAAAGTTTGCCCAGATCCACATAAATGTCTCTGGGCTTTTCACACCTTTTGATTTTGACAAAAAGCAGTACCTGATGGAAATTAGACAGAACATTCCTTTCTTAATTAAAGCATAAATTTGACGGATGTTCTTATCTTTGTCATTAAGTTGTGGCTCCAGAAAACCAGGTAGGACATTCCTTTTTTTAATTAAGGTGGCTGGAGTGTCTATCAAATTGATTGTACTTTTGTATCAATAGTCCATTGACTTGGTAGGAATGGTTATCAAACTGATTGTTCTTTTGTATCGGTGGCTTTATAACTTCTGACAATTCTGATATTGGCAGTGAACTTGTAGAACCGCTGGGGAGATGAGAGATTCTCTCCCTGATGTCGGGTCCAAGTTCACTCGCCGGCTGAGCTCGAAGAAATAAACAGGTGAAAAGATAAGTAACGATCTTTTTGTGCTGTCGTTATTTGATCTAGCAAAGTTACGTTTACATGTTTACAGTTTTTTTTCTGATGTGTTTTTATTTTATTTCTTTGTTAAATATGTGAAATGTTATATTTCTTTTCCTTTGTGAAAAACATGACATGTTTCACTCTTTAGTTTTATTATTATTTGTATTTGTGAAATATATGTAAAATTCAATAAAAATATTGTTTTAAAAAAAGAGGAAAAACTTCCAGTTACTGGTTTTTAGCAGAATAACAGCATATTGCACTTGATATAAAATGAAGGTCATTTATGTTCTTATTTTTAATTCACATTAATGCTTGAAAGTTCAGCAGACCATAAGTAATTAAATATATTGCTGCATAAATAGTTATGGAGCAGAATTGAGATTGACATATTAGCAAGAATGTTAGATTTTGGAGAAATCTTTTTATAATGGAATCAAACTTTTAATAACATTTGTATCACATTTATAACAATTATTAAGAATGCTGTACAGAGTGGTCACAGAATTATGTTTGTGTAAAGAATAGATCATTTAAAATACCAGCAACATTAATTTGTGACGTTGTATTAATCTTGCAATTCTTTCTTAAAGAAAGACGGTTATCTTACAAATGTAATGCTCGTAGTGCTGGAGGAACTCGGCAGGTCAGGGATCTACAGAGGGAAATGGACAACAAGTTTGGACCCAAATGAAGGGTTTCGATCTGAAATGTCAGCTCCTGATCTCCCTCTGTATGTGCTGCCTGACCCGTGTGAGTTCCTCCAGCACTTTGCATGTTGCTCCATATTGCAGCATTAGCAATTATTGTTTTATAAACGCCATCCCCGTCTCACAATTCCTCCGTCTCCGCCGCATCTGCTCTAGGATGAGCCTTTTCATTCTAGGACAAGGGAGATGTCTTCCTTTTTTAAAGAAAGGGGCTTCCCTTCCTCCACTATCAACTCTGCTCTTAAACGCATCTCCCCCATTTCACGCACATCTGCTCTCACTCCATCCTCCCGCCACCCCACTAGGAATAGGGTTCCCCTGGTCCTCACCTACCATCCCACCAGCCTCCGGGTCCAACATATTATTCTCCGTAACTTCCGCCACCTCCAACGGGATCCCACCACTAAGCACATCTTTCCCTCCCCCCCCCCCCCTGCATTCCGCAGGGATCACTCCCTACACAACTCCCTTGTCCATTCGTCCCCCCCATCCCTCCCCACTGATCTCCCTCCTGGCACTTATCCGTGTAAGCGGAACAAGTGCTACACATGCCCTTACACTTCCTCCCTTACCACCATTCAGGGCCCCAAACAGTCCTTCCAGGTGAGGCGACACTTCACCTGTGAGTCGACTGGGGTGATATACTGCATCCGGTGCTCCCGATGTGGCCTTTTATATATTGGCGAGACCCGATGCAGACTGGGAGACTGCTTTGCTGAACATCTACGCTCTGTCTGCCAGAGAAAGCAGTATCTCCCAGTGGCCACACATTTTAATTCCACATCCCATTCCCATTCTGACATGTCTATCCACGGCCTCTTCTACTGTAAAGATGAAGCCACACTCAGATTGGAGGAACAACACCTTATATTCTGTCTGGGTAGCCTCCAACCTGATGGCATGAACATCGACTTCTCCAACTTCCGCTAGGCCCCACCTCCCCCTCGTACCCCATCTGTTACTTATTTTTATGCACACATTCTTTCTCTCACTCTCCTTTTTCTCCCTCTGTCCCTCTGAATATACCTCTTGCCCATCCTCTGGGTCCCCCCCCCTTGTCTTTCTTCCCGGACCTCCTGTCCCATGATCCTCTCATATCCCCTTTGCCAATCACTTGTCTAGCTCTTGGCTCCATCCCTCCCCCTCCTGTCTTCTCCTATCATTTTGAATCTCCCCCTCCCCCTCCCACTTTCAAATCCCTTACTCACTCTTCCTTCAGTTAGTCCTGACGAAGGGTCTCGGCCTGAAACGTCGACTGCACCTCTTCCTACAGATGCTGCCCGGCCTGCTGCGTTCACCAGCAACTTCGATGTGTGTTGATTGTTTTATAGTTTTTTGGTCATGTGCATAACTGCAAGAAAGCCTGCTATTCATATGTGTCATCACCTTGGGCACAGGAAAAGATTTCCATTACGCATCTGTAACTTGAATGGTCAGATTGTTTCCATACCTGATTGTCCTAGGAGCAGCTCAGTAACATAATGCCATTACCACACCAGTGACCTGGGTTCAATTCCCACTGCTGTCTGTAAGGAGTTTGTATGTTCTCCCCATCACTGTGTGGGTTTCCTAATTGTTTTTGGTTTCCTCTCACATTCCAAAGATGTAGGTTAATTGGTCACATGGGTGTAGTTGGGTTGGAAGAGCTGGTTACAGTGCAGTATCTCTTTTAAAATAAGCAAATGGTGGTTGTTCATCATGTCCGACGATGATAGGAAACCTGTGTGGGAGAGTGTTTAAAGTGGAGAAGACATTGCACTGGGGCAGTTCTACTCTCTTGAACTCAGAAGACTGAGACTACTTGTACGAGCAGTTGTCACAAACTAGGGTCTTCCTTGGTTGGGGTGGATGACCATGATGGTCTCTGTGCCTTTGCTGTCCACAGAGTATTGCAGTACCACTTTCCTGGCCATTGGATCTCACTGTAGATCTCGTCCACCCAATCCACTGGAGCTGACTTCTCATGCTAGGACAGGTATGTTGCTGAAAATAAGAAATAATAAAATAGAATAATAAATGAGAAATACCTACCTAAGTAACAAGATGGGGTAGGCTGCTGTGAATTGCCACAGTCCTTCTGGTGGAGTGGCTATCAGACAGCTATTGGTCAAGTAGTTACGAGATTTAGTCTGCGTGATATTTCCCAGTCAGGGTGTTGTGTGACCTGGAATGGACCACATGGGTGGTCATGTTTAGAATGATGGATGGGATGCCTACCACATGGGCTGCCTCGAGGTTAGAGTGCAGAGCTTCCTGAGTGTCAATGAAGCTGTACTCGTACAGCAATTATTTTATAACACATCTGTAGATCAGGAGTTCCCAACCATTATGCCGTGGACCAATACCATTAAGCAAGGGTCTGTGGACCCCAGGTTGGGAACTCCTGCTCTAGATGGCAGAAACTGTTTGTGGTATCAAAAAAGAGTCACTCACAGTCAGATATCCACCTGTGGCTTGCTCAGAGTTATACGGCACAGTCTCTGATGATGACAAATGTCATACTGTGGTTAGCATAACACTATTGCAGCACTAGCAACCTGGGTTCAATTCCTGCTGCTGTCTGTAAGGAGTTTGTATGTTCTCTCCATTACTGTGTAGGTTTCCTCTGTGTGGTCTGGTTCCCTCCCATATTCCAAAGACGTATGGGTTAGTAGGTTAGGTAGTGCAGGCTCACTTGGCTGGGAGGGTTTGTTACTGTGCTGTTTCTCTACTTTTTAAAAATTAAAGCAAATTCTTTGTCGCTTCTTGTCTGTGCTGATAAGCCGGGGTGCAGTGCTAGCTGGAGCGCATCCGGCACCTCTTTAAGAAAAAAGCAGAAATAAACAAGCTAATTAATTAGGTGCCGTCCAGGGTGATTTTGGTATCTCAGAAACTGCTGACCTCCTGGGATTTTTACACACAGCAGACTCTGGAGTTTACAAAGAACAAAAAAAAATCCAATGAGTGGCTGTTCTGTGAGTGAAAACATCTTGTTAAATCCACTCGCTGGATGTTTTTTTGTTTTTGGCACCATTCTTTGTAAACTCTAGAGTCTGTTGTGTGTATTTTAAAAAAAAAAAAAAAATCCCAGGAGATCAGCAGTTTCTGAGATACCCTGGGCGGCACCTAATTAATTTGTTTATTTCGGCTTTTTTCTTAGAGGTGCCGGACACGCTCCAGCTAGCACTGCACCCCGGCTGATAAAGAACTAACTAAATCAGGAAAAACGGTTCTGTAGAAGAGAGCAAATGTAGGCCAAATTGCCCTAATTCTGTCAGTGTGATGACATTGCCTGCAATCAATCATTTGAATAGAAAATCCCGGTGCTGACAACTCAACATTTATCTCTTAAATATCGTTTAACAAAATGTCTGGTTATATTGTACTGCTGTTTGAGATGTTATTGTGCACAACCCTGCTTCATATACCCTCTCCTGCAGTATCTACACCGCCAAATATACACTGGTCATTGCATTAGGTACATCTATACACACAAGTAATGGAAATATCTTATTAGCCAATCGAGGCAGCAATTCAATGCATGAAAGCATGCAGGCATGGTCAAGAGATTCAGTTATTCAGATCAAACATTAGAATGAAGAAGAAATGTGATTTTTTTAAGTACCTTTCACTGTGGAATGATTGTTGGTGCCAGATGGGGTGGTTTGAGTATCTGCTGATCTCCTATGATATTCACACAACAGACTCCACAGAGTTTACAGAGAGTGTACCATATAACAAAAAACTTCCAGTGAGCAGCAGTTCTGGTGGCAAAAACCTTGTTAATGAGAAAGGCACACAAAATGTTGGAGGAATTCAGCAGGCCAGGCAGCATCTATGACCTAAACATGACCTTTGAGTCTCAGCCCAAAATGTCAACTATACTCTTTTCCTTAGATATTGCCTGGCCTGCTGAGTTCCTCCAGCATTTTGTGTGTTTTTGTGTGTGTGTGTTGCTTAGATATCTAGCATCTAGTCATAGTCATACTTTATTGATCCTGGGGGAAATTGGTTTTTGTTACAGTTGCACCATAAATAGTAATAAAACCATAAATAATTAAATAGTAATATGTAAATTATGCCAGGAAATAAGTCCAGGACCAGCCTATTGGCTCAGGTTGTCTGATCCCCCCCAAGGGAGGAGTTGTAAAGTTTGATGGCCACAGGCAGGAATGACTTCCTATGACGCTCTGTGTTGCATCTCGGTGGAATGAGTCTCTGGCTGAATGTACTCCTGTGCCCAACCAGTACATTATGTAGTGGATGGGAGACATTGACCAAGATGGTATGCAACTTGGACAGCATCCTCTTTTCAGACACCACCGTTAGAGAGTCCGGTTCCATCCCCACAACATCACTGGCCTTACGAATAAGTTTGTTGATTCTGTTGGTGTCTGCTACTCTCAGCCTGCTGCCTCAGCACACAACAGCAAACTTGATCGCACTGGCCATCACAGACTCATAGAACATCCTCAGCATCTACGAGTCTGTGGTGGCCAGTGCAGATTTGCAAAAATCTGCAGATTTTTTTTTTTGTTTGTTAATGCGAGAGATCAAAGGAGAATGGCCTGACTGCATCAAGATGCCAGGAAGGTGACAGTAACTCAAATAACTACGGTGTAACAACAGTAGTGTGCAGAAGTTTATCTCTGAACACACAGCATTTTGAACCTTGAAATAGGTGGGCTCCAGCAGCAGAAAACTGCACTGGGTTCCACTCGTGTACCTTATAGAGGCCACTGAGTGTATATTGGCATCAAAACGACTTGTGATGTCCTAATACAGGTTTTGTTTTTGATATTAAAAATGCAGTTGTGATTATTGCATTCACTCGCTCATCGAATCCACTTTTGCAACCTACTGTAACCTACTTATTGAGTTAGGGCTGGAAAGCCCTGTTCTGCACTCTGAGCCATGTTACCCAGTGATCCCCTGATTTAATCATTGGCTGATTTATAATCACCATTTAACCTACCAACTAGTATGTCTTTGGATGTGGGAGGAAACCAGAGCACCCTGAAGAAACCCACAGGGTCACGGGGAGAACGTACAAACTCCTTACAGGCAGTAGCGGGAATTGAACCCGGGTCCCCTGTACTGTGAAGCATTGTGCTAACCACTACGCTACCGTGCCGCCCCTCAGATAACTGAGATTCACAACCTCGCACAGACACCAAGAGTTACAAATCAGCCTGGCAATTTAATCCAATTTTTTTGTTACTTGCACCTCCAAAATGTTCTGTAGGCAAAACCTATTGTGAGAATAAGTATGTGTCCTGTGCATTTATAGCACAAAAATAGTGATTCCCTAAGTTTAAATTTAAAAGTGAGATATTACAATATGCATAGGACGCCATGATGACAGCAGTTAGTATAACATTACAGTACCAGCAATCAGGGTTCAATTACTGATGCTTCCTGTGAAGGGGTTTATACATTCTCCTGTACCTGCATGTTTCCTCCAGCCATTTTGATTTCATCTCATGTTCCAATGACATACGGGTTAGGGTTTGTAATTTGTGTGCATGATAAGTTGGCACAGAGATCATGGCAATGCTTATGACCTGCCCCCAGCTCATATTGAAACTGTTGATGCAAATGGTGCATTTCACTCTTTTGATGTACATGTGACAAATAAAGCTAATCCTTTCAACTTTATGCAGTGAAGTGGCTGCAAGTAGTAATGTTTACAATTATTGGAATTATTGGTGACAAATTTGGTTTGTAACCTTTTCCCCTAGTACATGATTAAAACACCCTTTACAGTAATGAAAGGCACACCCTTTTTCCACTGGCCTATGTGCAAATACTGTATATATACTTTCCCAAACTCTTTACTTAATGACTCTTTTGTGGTTTGAATTTTTGTTGTGTAATTCAACCAGGAAAGTTTCCATCAGCTTTTTAAATAATTTCCTTGGTTCAAACGTGTACGAGTTTATGAAATCTATGAACCCTAATAACATCTTTTTGCTTGCCTTTTCTAATCTGCAAGAGAAAGTTTTATTAGTCAAAATTGACTATTGTCATATGCACAAGTGCATTGGAAAAACTAACTTGCCAACAACTTTGCAAAGCTCATAGATTCAGATAAGTAGCATTTGCAAGAAAAACATAAATTATACGCAATTTTACAAGACTCAATTAGAACAGTCAATTTTAATGTAAAGTAATATGAGTAGTCATAATGTTGCTAAACTGTAGTGATTTAGAATTGTTCAAGAACTGAATGGGTGAAGGGCAATGCAACTGTTCTTGCTTTATTATTAAATTCCAATTTATTAAAAGTGTAATTCCACTGTCCCTCTAGTGAAATTTGAACTCCCTATCTTGGGTTTATTAGTCAAAACTTGTCTTTTGACTTGAGCGTCAAACCTGCTTGTTACATCTGGTATGTGACAAGTCTCCGAAATTTGCTGTCATAGATGTCAACCTACATTAGCTTGGGCAGGCTTTCCTCAGATGTGACGGACATTTCACTGTCAGAGTGTGGATCTGCATTATGGTTTTGTTCCATAGCTTTTCTCTTCTCAATGAAACTAGAAATGATCTTACAGATTTTCAGTGCTTGGGTATAGACGCAGCATGCAGTGTTCACTTGTTCTAACTTTTTTTTCTCATCCTCCTGTGATAGAGTTAACTGAGGAACTGTGGCTAGACTGCTGAGTGTTCTTCTTTTACAAGTCAAGTCTTATTTGGCTTCATTTGATTCAGGCAGAGCCATCAGGGACACAAAGATTATAGTCATAGTCATACTTTATTGATCCCGGGGGAAATTGGTTTTCATTACAGTTGCACCATAAATAATAAATAGTAATAGAACCATAAATAGTTAAATAGTAATATGTAAATTATGCCAGTAAATTATGAAATAAGTCCAGGACCAGCCTATCGACTCCGGGTGTCTGACCCTCCAAGGGAGGAGTTGTAAAGTTTGATGGCCACAAGCAGGAATGACTTCCTGTGACGCTCTGTGTTGCATCTCGGTGGAATGAGTCTCTGGCTGAATGTACTCCTGTGCCCAACCAGTACATTATGTTGTGGATGGGAGACATTGTCCAAGATGGCATGCAACTTAGACAGCATCCTCTTTTCAGACACCACAGTGAGAGAGTCCAGTTCCATCCCCACAACATCACTGGCCTTACGAATGAGTTTGTTGATTCTGTTGGTGTCTGCTACCCTCAACCTGCTGCCCCAGCACACAACAGCAAACATGATAGCACTGGCCACCACAGACTCATAGAACATCCTCAGCATCGTCCAGCAGATGTTAAAGGACCTCAGTCTCCTCAGGAAATAGAGATGGCTCTGACCCTTCTTGTAGACAGCCTCAGTGTTCTTTGACCAGTCCAGTTTATTGTCAATTCATATCCCCAGGTATCTGTAATCCTCCACCATGTCCACACTGACCCCCTGGATGGAAACAGGGGTCACTGGTGCCTTAGCTCTCCTCAGGTCTACCACCAGCTCCTTAGTCTTTTTCACATTAAGCTGCAGATAATTCTGCTCACACCATGTGACGAAGTTTTCTACCGTAGCCCTGTACTCGACCTCATCTCCCTTGCTGATGCATCAAACTACTGTGGGAAGTGATCCCCACCACCCAGGATATGTCCTCTTCTCACTACCATCAGGGACGAGGTACAGCAGCTTGAGGCGAACCTCTCAATGTTTTAGGAATGGCTTCTTCCCCTCTGCCATGAGAATTCTGAATGGTCCATGAACACTTCCTTGCTATTTTGTTCTTTTTGCCCAATTTATTTTTTCATATTTCTTATTGTAACTTTTTTGTATCACACTATACAGCTACTGCAAAACAACTAATTTCATGACATATCAGTGCTGTTAAACCTAATTGTGATTCTGACCCTGCAGTATGACAGGGAGTCTGGTGCTAAAAGTTCAGAATACAAGTCTTCCCCACAGTCTCAACACCTAACTTATGACTGAGTTTGTGAGAGACCAGAGGGATGGATGTGGATGGACTTACAGTCTGCTGTAGAGATTGCAAGCATCTTCTGGGTGGGAATGGCACATTTCCATGTGCCTTCTATTTATCCATGTTCCCCCAGATGCTGCATTGATGAAGCAGAGCAGGGAGCACAGAGTGGACGCCCTCAGTCACCAAGTAAGGCTGGCTGGTGGCCCTGTCCACTCCCTTCTATCCTCCCTCCACACCCATCCACCCTTTGCCTGCCCTTCCACTTGTTTTCCTGTCACAGCTGCCCCTGTAGATCGCTGACTAGCGAACATTTTTCAGGAACAGAAGCGTATTGTAACCTGGGAACTTTAAGCATTTCTACTCTCGCTTTGTATTGAATGTCAAGCACTTTTTTTAAAAAAAAGTAGATAGCTTGTTTGGTTCCAACAAAATAAGCAATGATTTAATTGCTATCTGGTTGAATAAGTTTTAATTTTGTTTTGATGATTCTATATATAATGGGTGGCGCTGTATCGTAGCAGTTTGCATCATGTTATAACAGCAGCACAACCTGGTTTCAATTCCGCCACTGTCTGTAAGGAATGTTCTCCTAGTGACTGTGTGGCTTCCCTCTCTGTGCTCTGGTTTCATACCGCATCCCAGTGACTTGCAGGTTAGTAGGTAAATTGGTCACGTTGGTATAATTGCGTGGGCTCATTAGGACAGAAGGGCCAGGTTACTTCGAGTACAGGAGCAGGGAGGTACTACTGCAGTTGTACAAGGCCTTGGTGAGACCACACCTGGAGTATTGTGACAACACACATAAAAGTTGCTGGTGAACGCAGCAGGCCAGGCAGCATCTCTAGGAAGGGTCTCGGCCTGAAACGTCGACTGCACCTCTTCCTAGAGATGCTGCCTGGCCTGCTGCGTTCACCAGCAACTTTTGTGTGTGTTGCTTGAATTCCAGCATCTGCAGAATTCCTGTTGTCTGGAGTATTGTGTGCAGTTTTGGTCCCCTAATCTGAGGAAAGACATTCTTGCCATAGAGGGAGTACAAAGAAGGTTCAGCAGATTGATTCCTGGGATGGCAGGACTTTCGTATGATGAAAGAGTGGATTGACTAGGCTTATACTCTCTGGAATTCAGAAGATTGAGGGGGTATCTTATTGAAACGTATAAAATTCTAAAGGGATTGGATAGGCTAGATGTAGGAAGATTGTTCCCAATGTTGGGGAAGTCCAGAACGAGGGGTCACAGTTTGAGGATAGAGGGGAAGCCTTTTAGGACCGAGATGAGGAAAAACCTCTTCACACAGAGAGTGGTGAATCTGTGGAATTCTCTGCCACAGGAAACAGTTGAGGCCAGTTCTTTGGCTATATTTAAGAGGGAGTTAGATATGGCCCTTGTGGCTAAAGGGATCAGGGGGTATGGAGAGAAGGCAGGTACAAGGTTCTGAGTTGGATGATCAGCCATGATCATACTGAATGGTGGTGCAGGCTCGAAGGGCCGAATGGCCTACTCCACCTATTTTCTGTGTTTCTATGTTACCATGCCTCTTGAGCCAGAATGGGGCCACCGTCGGGGTGGAGGAGCAATGCCTTGTATTCCATCTGGGTAGCCTCCAACCTGCTGGTATGAATATAGATTTCTCCTTCCGGTGAACAGAGTTTACCCTTCCCGACTCTGACCTTTTTAATTTCATTGAGGTGCCCTTCAAGTTGTACTGCCCAGCAGTCCCCCAATTATTCCTAGCCTAATCACGGGACAGTTTACAATGACCATTTAACCTACCAACAGCTATGTCTTTGGCCTGGGGAAGGAAACCAGAGCACCCAGAGGAAACCACAAGGTCACCAGGGGAATGTACACTCATTTCAGGCAGCAGCGGGCTGCTTCTCACCTGCCTATTACTTCCCCTTGGGCCTCCTCCTGCCCTTTTGCCTGTTGCCCACTCTCCTCTATCAGAATTTTATTCTTCTCCAGCCCTCAACCTTTCCCAATTATCTGGCTTCACCTATCACCTTTCTTCCCCACACCTTTTAATTTGCGCATCTTTCCCCCTTCCCCCTCAGTCCTGAAGAATGGTCGCAGCCCAAAACATCAACCGATTACTCTTCTCCACAGATGCTCCTTGACCTGCTGAGGTCCTCCAGCATTCTGTGTTTGATATATTGTGTAATGTCCCCTTACAGAGCTGATTCAGTTAGCATTCCTGTTCCTTGGAGCACATCCTGGCTACTGAAGCCTCTGCTGTACATTTTGCTGCACCTATTGATGTACTTGGCCAAGAATTGTACTTGGAAGGTCCCACAAAGCAACCTAGAAAGAGAAGTGGGCTGTATTTCTATTTGCTGTACAAAAATTCCATGTTTCATAACCATAAATTGGTAGGTGGTGGTGGGGAGACATGAGATCATATGGAATATTTTGATTGTGTTACAGTTCTTTGGCATGGTCACAGTCATTTTGTTTTATGGCCTTTGTAATGGGGATTATGAAATAACAGAGCATCCCAGTCAATGAGGTGTTGATGTTAGGGATCTGGGGAGCATGCCACACATTTTATTTATATAAAAAAAAGTGTACACTTCTGGTCACCTACTTACAGGAAAGATGTCAATAAGATTGAAAGAGTACAGAGGAAATTTCCAAGGATGTTACCAGAAAACTTGAGGACCTTTCCCTATAAGTTGGTTTGAATAGGTTGTGACTTTATTCCTGAGAGCATAGAAAATGAGGGGGAGATTTGATAGAGCTATACAAAATCGAGGGGTATAGATAGGGTAAATGCAAGCACCTCCACTGAGGTTGGGTGAGACTAGGACATGGGCTCAGAGTGAAAGCTGAAATGTTTGAGAAGAACATGAGGGCAAACTTCACTCAGAGTGGTGAGACTGGAATGAGCTGCCAAAGCAACTGTTGGATATGGGTCCAATTTGAACATATTTTAAAAATTTGATCAGTACATACATGGGAGTGGAATGGAGGGCTGTGGTCCAGGTACAGATTAGGACTAGACATATTAATAGTTTGACACTGACACAGACTTGATGTGCCGAGGAGCCAATTTCTGTGCTCTAGTACTCTGACTCTTAAAGAGAAACCAAATAGTTTTCCTTTTGTCTAGCTGTCTTTTGTCTCTGTGTGGCAGAGCAAGAAATCAGTTTCAAATTTGACGATGTTTAATAGTCATAGTCATACTTTATTGATCCTGGGGGAAATTGTTTTTTGTTACAGTTGCACCATAAATAATAAATAGTAATAGAACCATAAATAGTTAAATAGTAATATGTAAATTATGCCAGTAAATTATGAAATAAGTCCAGGACCAGTCTATTGGCACTGGGTGTCTGACCCTCCAAGGGAGGAGTTGTAAAGTTTGATGGCCACAAGCAGGATTGACTTCCTGTGACGCTCTGTGTTGCATCTCGGTGGAATGAGTCTCTGGCTGAATGTACTCCTGTGCCCACCCAGTACATTATGTAGTGGATGGGAGACATTGTCCAAGATGGCATGCAACTTGGACCTCATCCTCTTTTCAGACACCACCGTCAGAGAGTCCAGTTCCATCTCCACAACATCACTGGCCTTACGAATGAGTTTGTTGATTCTGTTGGAGTCTGCTACCCTCAGCCTGCTGCCCCAGCACACAACAGCAAACAAACATGATCGCACTGGCCACCACAGACTCATTGAACATCCTCAGCATCGTCCGGCAGATGTTAAAGGACCTCAGTCTCCTCAGGAAATAGAGATGGCTCTGACCCTTCTTGTAGACCGCCTCAGTGTTCTTTGACCAGTCCAGTTTATTGTCAATTCGTATCCCCAGGTATTTGTAATCCTCCACCATGTCCACCCTGACCCCCTGGATGGAAACAGGGGTCACCGTTATCTTAGCTCTCTCAGGTCTACCACCAGCTCCTTAGTCTTTTTCACATTAAGCTGCAGATGATTCTGCTCACACCATGTGACAAAGTTTCCTACCGTAGCCCTGTACTCAGCCTCATCTCCCTTGCTGATGCATCCTACTATGGCAGAGTCATCAGAAAATTTCTGAAGATGACAAGACTCTGTGCAGTAGTTGAAGTCCGAGGTGTAAATGGTGAAGAGAAAGGGAGACAAGACAGTCCCCTGTGGAGCCCCGGTGCTGCTGATCACTCTGTCGGACACACAGTTTTGCAAGCACACGTACTGTGGTCTGCCAGTCAGGTAATCAAGAATCCATGACACCAGGAAAGCATCCACCTGCACTGCTGTCAGCTTCTCCCCCAGCAGAGCAGGGCAGATGGTGTTGATCGCACTGGAGAAGTCAAAAAATATGACCTTCACAGTGCTCCATGCAATGTTGTTCCTTCCATCTTTCAGGAAATCTAGGCACAACCAGGAAATGGGAAAAGTTGTGGTATTCCAGGCACTGCCCATACCCGAAGTGCTGGCCATACTTTGAGGTTACTTTTAGGAGGGGAATGCCAGAAAGTTGAGATTAAATCTATTCTGTTTGTCACCATCCAAGCCATGCTCTCTTCTCACTGGTACCATAGGGAAGGAGATACAGGAGCCTTGTGTCCCACACCACCAGGTTCAGGAACAGTTATTACCCCTCAACCATCCAGCTCCTGAGCAAGAGTGCATAATTTCACTCACCCAATACTAAACTAATCCTGCAACCTATGGCCTCACTTTCAAGGACTACAACTCGTATTCTCAGTATTTATTTTAAATGATCTATTATTGTTTTGTTTCTCTTTTTCTATTTGCCCAATTTGTTGTCTTTTGGGTATTGGTTGGTTGTTTGTCTTTGTGTGTAGCTTTTCATTGAATCTATTGTTTATTTGTATTTATTGTGAAATGCCCACAAGAAAATGAATCTCAGGGTAGTAGTACTTCAATAATAAATCTACTTCGAACTTTTGTTGGAACTTGTAGGTGAACCTTATTGCCTTTTGCCTCGTTCCCTGAACCCATATTTGCTGTTTTATTCCCTTGGGAGATTTTCTGCTGTGTAATCAGACTGCACTCATTTGGGCCTGTGCTTTTTTTTTTTGGGGAGAGTAACTTGCCCTGTGCCTGCACTCTGAACAATCAATTGCTCTTATCTAAACTCTCCCCCACTCTCAGGTCAAAGTTTCCACAGCTTGTACAGCAGCTGTTTGAAGCTGTCATTCAGAATCCTTGGCTATTGTTGTCTTGGGTATATAATGGTCTTTACATGGACTGGTCCCAAAAGCAACCTGATTATCCTGCCAATAGTGTTGTGTCACACGATTTCAGTGTAGGAGCATCCCGGGTTATGGAGGACACAAGACCATATAAGACCAGACAAATGAGCAGAATTTGGTTATTCAGCGTATCAAGTCTGCTCCACCATTCCATCATGGCTGATCCTGGATCCTACTCAACCCTATTGACCTGCCTTCTCGCCATATCCTTTGATGCCCTGACCGAGCTGGAAACAATCAACTTCTGCTTTAAATATACCCACGGACTTGGCCCCCACCACAGGCAGAGCATTCCACAGGTTCATTACACTCTGGCGAAAAAGCTAGTCCTCCTTACCTCTGTTCTAAAACAGTAGTTCCCAACCTCCGGGCCGCGGACCAATACTGGACCGTGAAGAATGCAGCAATGCAGGAGTGCAGCAGTAGCCGGGACGCACCCAGCACACCTTTAAGAAAAAAGCCGAAATAAACAAGCTAATTAATTAGGTGCCGTCTGGCACGTAATTAATTAGCTTGTTTATTACTTTTTTCTTGAAGATGAGCTGGGTGCGTCCCGGCTACTGCTGCACTCCTGCATGCTTCGCGGCCCGGAGCTTGGGGACCACTGTTCTAAAAGGTCACCCCTCAATTTTGAGGCTGTTCCCTCTAGTTCTAGTTAACTCCTTCATTCATGGAGTCTTTGTGGACCTCCTCCAGACTTTCGCCAATAACAACACATCCTTTCTGAGATATTGGGCCCAAAACTGTTGACGGTACTCCAAGTGTGGCCTGACTAGTGTCTTCTAAAGCCTCAGCATTATTTCCTTGCTTTTATATTCTAAAATGACTTGGACTTTGTGCAACTTCTCCCATAAATTTGCATAAGTTGTTTCAAGATGGTAGTAATGTTTTATAGTATCCATTAATAACTAGATAGAGTATGTTTCATCAGTTTAATTACAGGTGTTTAATGAGTTGAAAGAATTGTCAGAAATGTAGGCATAGCGATATGAAATGGGCTTCATTACAGCTGGGATCCCCAACCTGGGATCCTTGCTTAATGGTATTGGTCCATGACAAAAAAAAAGGTTGGGAGCCCCTGCTTTGGAAAGTGGAGGTTTTTGACTTGGAGAAAAGTCAATTTATGAGTAGCTGTCAGGAACGGCACCTTGTATAACCTGCAGACCACATCCATTTACTTTTTTAAAATTCAGTGGATTTCTGAGGGCTGAAGGCCCAGTCTTGTCTTTCAGAAAAAATATTTCAAGCCCTTGTAAGGTAACTTTTATCAACATTTTCACCATAGGAAAACATGTACAGGTGATTCTTTCAGTTCATCACTGACTATTGAGGGGAGAAAAGCTTTTTTTTTCTCCCCCATAAAGTCTTCATTTTTGATACATCTCTGCAAAGGAAATTATTCACTTACTGAAAAGATTTTTTTAATGTAGCAGTTGTGCCTCATCCCATAAATGTTTTTAAATGATAGTATATTAATCAATGATCACTGCAATATCTCACATTTCCAGTAAGCGTATCCTTTGCGGTATGCAGGTGATGCTAAAGTACCTGGTGTATAAAAGGTGTATTCTTCATGTTCTCGGCCAGCATGCTCAGGATCCAATCATAGATAAAGGCAATGATCAATGCAAAAGATGTTGGAGAAACTCAACGTGTCAAGTGCCAGCTGTGGATGGAAATGGACGGTCAGAATTTCAGGTCAAGACTTCATACAAGTCCAGACTTCAGACTATCTTTTTCACTCCATAGATGTTACCTGACCCACAGAGTTCCTCCGGAGCCTTTTGTGATACTCCAAGAGTCCAGCGTCTGTAGTCTAGTAGAGTAAATCGTTAGCGCCTCACTTTACATAGCCAGCAATCACCGATCAAGTTTCACTTCACACCGTTGTCTGTAAGGAATTTGTACATCCTCCCTTCCAAGTGCCTCAGTTTCGTCCTGCATTCCAAAGACGTCCAGTTAGGGTTAGCAAGTTGCAGGCATGGAATTTTGGCACCAGGAGCATGGCGACGCGCAGGCTGTCCCCAGCATGGTCCTCGGACTGTGTTGGTCGCTGATGCAAAATGACATGTTTCACTAAATTTGTCACGTGTACGTTGAAACATAAAGCCAATCTTGTTAATCTCTTGTGCCTCCATTTAATTGGAATGATTAACTGTCCTGCTCAGGATACTTTCTTACTCTAAATGTAAATGGAGAGCATCAAGGTTTGTTTGGGAATTAGAACAAGCAGTTACTGTTCTTCCTGTACTCCTTAATCCAGTACATTACTCACCCGTAGTTTCAATGTGCACACAGGCACTGTTGTGAGTTGAAACTTGCACATGTACTCTCAGCCTTGACTGCTGATACTGCCCTTGTTATAACTAACCTTGTACTGTGGGAGACTGTGTTTGGACAACTGCAGTCTCCTTCAGTTTGTGGAAAAATAAGACTGTGGACAAGTAAAAATTGTAAATTTGCAACATTCAGAACTGGAAATGTAACAAAATCTGAAGGTGTGAAGATCTGGAATGAAAGCAGAAAATACTTAAACACTCAGCAGGTCAGACAGGAACCTATGAAAATAGAAACTGTTAATATTTTCAGCTGACACAGCATTTACCAAACTGAGAAAAATGAGCAAACAAATTTTAAATTGCAAGGGTGGGGGTGAAGTTGGATGGTACTTAAAGAATAGTGTGGCCCGGTAGTGTGGTTAACAGTGCCACTTATCAACAATCAGGATTCAATACTTGTCGAAGGAACTTGTACGTTCTACCCACGACTGCATGGGTTTCCAAGCAACACACCCAAATGCTGGAGGAACTCAGCAAGTCAGGCCACATCTATGGAAAAGAGTAAACATTTGGCGGTTCGGACTGAGACCCTTCTTCAGGACTGGAAAAGAAGGGGGAAGAAACCAGAAGTAGAAGGTAGGGGAAGGGGTACTAGCTGGAAGGTGAGGTGAAGCTAGGTGGGTGGGGGAGGGTAGATGAAGTAAGAAGCTGAGAGGTAATGGGTGAAAAGTTAAAGGGCTAGAGAAGAAAGGATCTGATAGGAGAGGAGAGTGGACCATGTGAGGAAAGAAGGAGGACGTGCACCAGGGGAAGGTGATAGGTAGGTGAGGAGAAGGGATAAGAAGGGAGCCCGAGTGGTGCAACTGTTTTCTTCAATCTTTTATACATTTTCAATGTGCAATTAAGGTTTCTATTTGAAAGGTTGATTAGATTAGATTCAACTTTATTGTCATTGTGCCGAGCCAATGAAATGCAGTTAGCATCTGACCAGAAATGCAAAGAATTTATTTACAAAATAACTGCGAATAAAAAGTAAGTGCTAAAGCCAGCAGTGATAAATTTCCAGTGCATAAACTGACGAGATATTTTCAGAAATTGTTGTGTTAGATTATTTCGTGTTTAGAAATGGACACTGGTTCCTAATTTTTTCCTATGCTTATCTGTGGTACAATCGCAGTTATTTTAAACAGGCCTGTCATGGGTCTACTTCCAGCGGATCTTACGATTGACAGCCACCATAGAACAAAGTGGTTGACATATTTCCTTTTTTTTCCCTCGGGGTATGATATTTTTGGCAAAAGTATTATTTATTGCTCATCAGCAGTTGCCCTGAAACTGATTTTGGTTTACTCAACCACATCAGATGCCAGTTAAGGTCAATTACACATTGTTATGGAATTGTGTGTGCTTATGCTTTGCTAATCGAGCATTTCAGCCATATTGTCTTATCAAAATTCAAAGCTATCACATTGGCATTGGACACTGAGTATCAGATCCTGGATTTGTAATAGGGAGCTACGGTACTTCAGCTGATGGAGCCAATGTCTCACTACCCTGAACAACTGGGTTTGATCCTGACCTCGAATGCTGTAATTACGGAGTTTGCATGATCTTCCTGTGTAGATCATTTACCCCTAGTGTTTGGGTGACTGAATGAATCTAGGGATAATTGATTAGTGTAGCGGTTGATCATTGATAATTGTCAATTATTAACCGCTACACTGTCGAGGCAATGTAGTGGTCAGTGCAAAGCTTTTGTAGCATGGAGCTACAGAGTTCAAGCTTGGCATTCTCTGTAAGAAGTTTCTGTGCATCCTCCCCTTGGATGGGTGGGTTTTCTCTGGGTATTCCGGATTCCTCCAACAGTTCAAAGACATACGGGGTAGGTTAATTGGTCATTGCAAGTTGCCTTGTGATTAGGTTAGACTATAAGACATAGGAGGAGAATTAGGCCATTTAGCTCATCAAGTCCATTCAATCATAGTTGATCCTTTTCCCCCTCCTCAACCCCATTTCCCAGCCTTCTCCCTGTAACCTTTGATGCTGTGTCTAATCAAGAACCTATTAAGCTCTGCCTTAAATACCCCCACTGACCTGGCCTCCACAGCTGCCTGTGGTAACAAATTCACCACCCTCTTGCTAGAGAAATTTCTCCACAACTATGTTAAATGGACGCCCCTCTATCCTTCTTGTCCTAGACTCCCCCCACCATGGGAAACATCCTTTCCACATCTACCATGTTTAGGGTTCAACATTCAAACGGCTTCAATGAGATGCAGTTAAAATCGGGGTTGTCGGGGGTCACTGGGTGTTGCAGATCAAAGGGCCTGTTCCACACTGTGTCTAAATGAATAATGAGACAATTAAAAAAGATTAATATAGGATTAATAAAAATGAGTGGTTAATAGTTGCATAAACTCAACGGGCTGAAGGGCCTATTTCCATGCTGTACTTCCACGTGGCTCCAGCAAGAATAAAATGCTTTTGTTGGATTAGGTGGTTTAATTAGTAATTTCTTTGCAGTTTAACAATTACAGTAATTGCTTGTATTTTATAAGACCATAAGATATAGGAGCAGAATTAGGCTATTTGGCCCATCAAATCTGATCATGGCTGATCCAATTTTCCCCTCAGCCCCAATCTCCTGCCTTCCCCTGTATCCCTTCATGTCCTGACCAAACAAGAATCTATCAAGCTCTTCCTTAAATATGCATAAGATTTGGCCTGCACATCTGCCTCTGGCAAAGAATTCCAGAAATTTTCCATCCTTTAGCTAAAGAATTCCTCTTCATCTTTGTTCTAAAAAGGACACCCCTCTATTCTGAGGCTGTGTCCTCTGGTCTTAGGACCCCCTCCCACCATAGAAACATCCACTCTATTGAGGCCTTTCACCACTCGTAGGTTTCAATGAGGTCACCCCTCATTTTTCTGAATTCCAGTGAATACAGGTACAGAGCTGTCAAATGCTCTTCAGATGACAAACCATTCAATGCTGGAATCATTTTCATGAACCTCCTTTGAATGCTGTGCAGTTTCAGTATGTCCTTTCTAAGATGAGGGGCCCAAGCCTGCTCACAATACTCCAATTACAAACAAGAGAAAATCTACAGATGCTGGAAATCCAAGCAACACACACACACAGTGCTGGAGGAACTCAGCAGGCCAGGCAGCGTCTATGGAAAGGAATACAGTTGATGTTTCAGGCTGAGACCCTTGGTGTCCTGCAGAAAGGTCTTGGCCCAAAATGTCGACTGTACTCTTTTTCATAGATGCTGCCTGGCCTGTTGAGTTCTTCCGGAACTTTGTGTGTCTTCCGCAATACTCCAAGTGAGGCCCTAGTGCTTCATAAAGTTTCAAGTTTTGTGTAACTACTTAGAAACTTGTCTGTTTTGCATGCTTCCTAGTGGCCACAGTATGTACAGGCAGTTGTTCAGTGTGTCTCCTAGTGGTTACATTTGTATGATTCTGGAAAACTCTGGGAAGTTTCTCTGGTGCTGCATTATTTCACTAGGGCCTTTCTGATTGACTCTTATCTGAAAATTTGAGTGACTTTTTTTTAATCAATGTAGTATAAAGAGCTGACTATGAGGCTGTGCCATCTTTATTTTGCCTCTCCACTTACTAGCCCTCAATCACTGTTCATTTTTGATTTTTCTTTGTTCTATTAACACTTAAAACAATCGTGAAGCAACAAGTCTTGTGCCCCTTTCCTGACTTCTGAAAGAACCTTGGATTAAAAACATCAGAATCCAACACCTTCATAGAAGTTATTGTTCTTTTTCCAGCATGCAAGTATTTTGGGGCATATTGGGTCACATACTTCCATTGTTGAGCATGAGCTAAACTGTTCGCAGTATTTCTGGTCATAGTTATGCCCTGATTTTCCTATGGAAGTGAACTCTCTTACCGAGAAGCAGGGGAAAAAGTGCTTGTCGAGCTGAACAGTTTTCCAGCCCCAGCACTATTAGTCAGATCCTTGTTTTGTGAATGGAAAACACTGTTAACATCATAAAACCACTTTAAATCCTGCATTTCATGTTTGCATTACAGAGAACATTATCATTTTTCCCCATAATAGATCACTTATGATGCCGATGGCTCAAAATATTCAAAGAATGAAATTTGTTTAGTGGGATTGTAAGGTACCATGTGCAGCTGAAAGCAGTACTGTTAGAAGTTAATATTTAAAGGAACATTAACTCATCCATAAGATTTTCATCTGACTAT